>NC_036860.1:49403732-49703732 GCF_002910315.2 Salvelinus sp. IW2-2015 | reverse complement strand
TTTTCATGTTTAAATGTCCTCATACGAGTCAGGTCCATTGTTACATTTTCTCATGTGGCAGCATACTGTTGCAATCAATGATGTGTGTATATACAGTGCCAGTCAACAGTTGGACACCTACTCATTCCAGGGTTTTTATTTTTACTATGTTCTACATTTTAGAATAATAGTGAAGACATCAACTATGAAATAAAACACATGGAATTGTGGTAGCCAAAAAAGTGTTAAACAAATCAAAATAGATTTTAGATTGTTCAAAGTAGCCACCCTTTGCCTTGACAGCTTTGCATACTCTTGGCATTTTCTCAACCAGCTTCACGAGGAATGCTTTTCCAACAGTCCTGAAGGAGTTCACGCAAATGCTGAGCACTTGTTGGCTGCTTTTCCTTCACTCTGCGGTCCAACTCATCCCAAACCATCTCGATTGGGTTGAGGTTGGGTGATTGTGGAGGCCAGGTCATCTGATGCAGCCCTCCATCACTCTCCTTCTTGGTCAAATAGCCCTTACACAGCCTGGAGGTGTGTTGGGTCATTGTCCTGGTGAAAAACAAATGATAGTCCCAGTAAGTGCAAACCAGTTGGGATGGCATATCGCTGCAGAATGCTGTGGTTCGCCTGCAGTCTCACAGACAGCGGTTGGAACCAAAAATCTAAAATTTGGACTTTCCACCGGTCTAATGTCCATTGCTCGTGTTTCTTGGCCCAACCAAGTCTCTTATTCTTATTGGTGTTCTTTAGTAGTGGTTTCTTTTGCAGCAATTCGACCATGAAGGCCTGATTTCACGCAGTCTCTGAACAGCTGATGTTGAGATGTCTGTTACTTGAACCATGTGAATCATTTATTTGGTCTGCAATCTGAGGTGCAGTTAACTCTAATGAATATCCTCTGCAGCAGAGGTAACTCTGGGTCTTCCTTTCCTGTGGCGGTCATGAGAACCATTTATCATAGCGCTTGATTGTTTTTGCGACTGCACTTGAAGAAACTTTAAAAGTTCTTAACATTTTCCGGATTGACTGACCTTCATGCCTTAAAGTAATGATGGACTGTCATTTTTCTTTGCTTATTTGAGCTGTTCTTGCCATAATATGGACTTGGTCTTTTACCAAATAGGGCTATCTTCTGTATACCACCCTTACCTCGTCTCAACACAACTGTTTCCCTCAAACGCATTGAGGAAAGAAATTCAAGGCACACCTGTTAATTGAAATGCATTCCAGTTGACTACCTCGTGAAGCTGGTTGAGAGAATACCAAGCGTGTGCAAAGCTGTCAAAGGCAAAGGGTGGCTACTTTGAAGAATCTTGTTTAACACTTTTTTGGTTACATGATTCCATGTGTTATTTCATAGTGTTTATGTCTTCACTATTATTCTACAATGTAGAAAATAGTAAAAATAAAGAAAAACCCTTGAATGAGTAGGTGTCCAAACTTTTGACTGGTACTGTGTATAAAATAAAAAACGTGTTTTATTGATTCCTCTATTGGCTTGATTGATATTTTTCTCAATAGGTTTGTCAACTTAATCACAGAGCGTCAGCAGGGGAAAATTGCTCGTCCCCTCAGAAGGCTAGCCAGCAATGTGAGTAATTGAAAAAATATGTAATTCCTGCATCATGATTAATAAATCTAATATTACATTTTCCTCTGCTCACTACACATGAAATTATCATGTCATCTGGGGGACCTCACTATACAGGTGATATAATAAAAACATGTATTTATTATTCCAATGGCTTTTTTAATAGTTGAAGATCCCTGAGTGGATTGTAAACCTCAGACATGACATTACCCACCGCAAGCTCCCTACCTTGAAATGGTGTCGCAAGGGTGAGCATGATCATGAACAAACAGATTTATTTTTCTCTTAAGAATTTCATAATCTCCGAGACCATGGGTTTTTATCCTCATCATCCTCAATAACAATATGATATCATTCCTACTTTCCATTTGACTTTGGACTTTCTGCAGTGATCTTACTCTTAGTTGTGTTGATGTCTTTTCTATGTTGCAGGTTGTAAGTTTGTGCTGGAGTGGCTTCAGCAGGAGTACTGGTCCAGGCAGCTGGGCAGTGGGCTGGCTGAGAACTGGGACTCCCAGTCAGAGGGGGAGGATGGAGAAGAGGAGCTTCAGAGACAGGAGGATGAGCTCATCACCAGACAAAAAGAAATTGAATCCTACAGTAAGTTGGAAACATTTGAACACATTAGGCGCCGCTTATTACCGAGTTACATTTTCAAACGGTTTTTAAAACAGCTTTTTTTTTTTTCAGAGAAGGCACGAGAGTTATTGATATCTTTTGAAAAGGAGCAGTTTCAGGTATTTGCATTACCCTTTGCCGTTTGTTTGTTACATTTTTATATTGATTTGTGAAATCCCTTAACAGCAGGATTGTTAGGTTTATTTGCACTGTATGCCATGTACGTCAGAAATGTATGTGAATCGTGCATAATCAACATCAAGGACGATATGGTTGTGGGAAGTCCAAGAAAGAACATTTAATCACAATTTATAACCACGTAATAATTTTCCTATGATTGTGAGACTTGCCCACTCAACTCAACCCACTATATTAGAGGGTGAAGACGTCTGTTCTCTAGTCTGCACAGCATCTCCTCTTCCATCTATAAATGAGGGCCTCTCAAGATAGGCATTTTGTTATTGACATCACTCTTGAGTGATTGGGTTTTCTCTACTGCCAGAAATGTTTATAGCGTATGGTGGTCATTACTCTTTTCTTTTGTTTAGACGTTTGAAGGATTTCTAGAGGAGGACAAACAGGTGAGCTTGTGGCCAGAACCCTCTGCAGACATGAGCTGGATCCTTGCCCAGATCAAGCACTTTGCCCTAGAGTCTAGGTCAGTTAACACATTTATTGGTATTGCAGTGATTGTCAAATCCACAAACTGCATCCGATTGTATTCCACAAGAATAACGTTATTTAAATAGCAACGCTCCGGGCCCTCATTGTTCTTTTTCCCATATAGTGAAATACTAACAGATGCATTGATTGAGGATGGATTCATGGTTCCAACCATTGAACAACTGGTGTCACTTAGTGTCGACAACTCAGGTATGACTGGGATTAGGTAGATTTCCTCCCAATACATTTCTTAAAATAAGTGTGTGTAAATCCCATGTTGATTTTATTAACAGATGTCGTAAGACTGGGAACATGTTAAAAATACTGTAAGCCATACACTTCCCTGAGTGACTAGAATGCCTTTGTTTTTGAAGATGCAGACCCCACTGCTCCCCACCTTCCTCGAGTTGTCCTGCGTTTCTGGCTGCCCCTCCTGAAGGATCTCAACTCTCAGCTCTTCATTCATCTCCTCCTGGAGAAACTGTTTGTGGAGCTGCAGCAGCTCTCTGAAGACGACCAGAAACACAGATCATTCTACATCGCTGGGTGGATTTCTGAGGTCATCCTCTGCAACTCCAACAGTACGATCATTTTCTACCCCAATAACTCAATGTAAATACAAAACTGTGCTGGATTTACTGATGTGGATTAATTTTGTTTCTACAGAGAATGAATACCATTATGAATCGAAAATCCAGAGGAAAGCCAGACTGAAGGACAAGATCTTTATGAAACGCATCCAGCTGAGGTGGCAGCAACTCCTTGCAGCATGTCTGAACGCTCCGTGTGGCCATGCCTCACCTGCTCCAGCAGCAACTGACTTAATTATGTACACACATCACTTATTGTATTCTCTACTGCGCTGTACCAGCTTATGAAAAATATTTTCTGCCATTATGTTTGAAAATGACTTACTGTTTGAACTTTTAGGATCCTGGAGGACATGGAACATCCGATGCCCTTGGACACCCGACAGAAGCTACTCAGACTGAGCAGTATCTACACTCAGGGGGCAGACTCAGGGTGTGATCCTCCCATGGAGCACTCAGGCCAGCCTAGCGGTATCTACACCCTGGAGAGCCTGCATGAGAGGCTGCGGGTGCAGTCCAGACGCCAGGTCTACATGATGCACCCAGGAACCGTGTCTGACTCACGCAAGGCCCTGCCAGAGAGGACCGAGGACTTCCAAGAGCACCTAAGCCCAGATGTCCTGGCCGAGAGGGCCGCAGAACTCAGGGGTTCTCCCTGGCAAGTTTGCACAGGTCAGTTCAGTTCTCATGCCAATTTGCAGAACATGAATCTGATCATCTGATTCCACAATATTTCATTAGAATATAACATTTTATCTAAATAGGTTTGTTTTCTCACCTGTTTAGACAAAGTCCAGTGGAAGAACTATCCTCTTGGGAAAGTTCCAGGCCAGACAGAGGACCCTTCCTGCCTAATGGTAGATAACTTCTCTACCATTATGGTGTTTGACCAGCAGGTGGAAATGGAGAATGCCACTCAGCACAATGCGCATGCAGGGTAAGAAACAAAATAAAGTTATACTATATATCTGTAGGCATCCATAGAAATAAAAGTATGAGTAAGTAAGATCAACCATCACTAAGCAATTATACTTAATCTGATCAGTAATGTTTCTCTTAATCTCTCCAGTGTCTCAATGCCACACAGAGTCACCACGGATGGGCTTCTCTGGACACACAATGACATCAGCAAATTGAAAGCTGGCCTGCAACTGTTTTAAACAAATATGCCAATACTGTAAAATGAAGGCCTTCACTGTCATTGATCTTCATCTGCAAACACATTGTATTGTTTCTCTGACATGCCAAAAGCATTTATTTTATTTTTCTTCCAGCAAAGGCACGTGGCAAATAAAATTACTTAAGAGTACCCAAGACATTGTATCACGTTCTTTTGATTTAAATATTAAATTCCATCTTACTTGCAAACAGAAGGTTCCTGAATCCCTGTTATGCCAATTACAATTGGCTAATTCTTATGAATTTATAGTCAGTCAGAACAGTGTTCTGGAAATCTAGTGTGTGGCACAAATAAATCAAATCAAAGTTTGTCACATGCACAGGACACAGTACCATTTAAATTCTTACTTACAAGTTCTTATTACAAAGGTGACTAGTTTCAGCAGCCATCTGAACCCCTCTGCTGGCCCTTGGATGGGGGACTGCTGTAGAATATCAAAATTCCGTTGGACATCTGAAAGAGAACACTTGACACGGCCAACAAAATAACACTGTATAAACATAGTCTTGCTTTATTTGAGGAAACAAACACTTCGTCATTGAGACTTACATTTTGTTTGAGCCAACAGACCCAAAGAGTTCATGTTTTGTCTTTTGGTAATTGTTTTGTCACTTAAAACAATTTTAAAAGCAATGCATTTAATTCAACATAGAATAGAACAAACTACTGCAGCTCATAACACACGGCCTAGTTGTCAACTCACTCTTAACCCTTTTACATTGCAAAACCACAATACAAGACAGTTCAATTTAACTTTAGGACATGAGAGCTGCACTAATTCACAAATTTGACTTTGTAAGCGCATTTATCATTCATAATAGCACACATCAATATTGTTTTTGCTGTAAATCTCATAGTACCTGAGAATTTATATTGTGGGTGTATGAGAATCTACCATTTCAGGTAAGCTGATATATTTAGAACACAATTCAAGGTTAATCTACACATTGGAAATATCTAGTTTTTCAAACATCTATCTGCTGTGTTCAATTCCAACAAAATCAACTGCAAGTTGCTCAGACCACCAATATCAGACTGAAATCAGTCAGTCATCGCAAACAGGCCTATCTTGTAAATTCAATGTAATTACAAAGGCTCACAGCAAAAATACAATTTCTCATTTGAAACAATAGAATTTAAACCAATATTCTCTCACATGCTTTAAAATACTTAAGGCTAGATCAAGTGCCATTGGTGAGAGTGCCAGATTTCTAAAGTAAACCACAAATCAATAGTTATAATCTTGTCACCAAAAAAGGGGGTTATCCATCAAATATTTTTCACAGGTTTTACCCATGTCCAATCAGTGGTAATTGACGCTGCCTCATAAATACTAAATCATACTAACACACCGTCACTCGGCTTTACTGTGGCAGTAGCCTAAGAGTTGAATATAGTATTATGTGGGTCAACATTTTTTTTTTAAGTATTTATTTAATAAATAACCCCCTAAGTATCGTAACCCAAGCATATATGACTGACATCGCAACCTATTCAGTTTTCTGTGCAGCAATTAAAAGTTAACCAGTTTTGGCATGTTTTTCAATACGTCAATGTCAATACATTTAAATATAGATGGTATCAACACAGGAATAGAGCAGATATGGATAAAAAGTTAGAGGGGTCACATTTTTTACCAAGCTGCTTGGGTTACAACACAGCAAAAAACATTGATGCAACAAGTTAAATAGCGCATTGAAACTGTACAATGAGTGGTCATTTCAGTATTAATACATACAGAGAAAGGACACAATGCTTACAGCTGCACACAGGGTATCTATGCACTTCCATGTAGCGCGTAAGTATCCCTGTAAATAAACTACTGTGCCCAGTAGGAAAAAGTACATACCAATGGGCTACTCCCAGTGACACACAGTGTCACAAACATTATGGCATTGTATTTTTTTTTCTTAAATAAAACTTTTTTTAATGATACTGTACATTTCATAAATATATTTTACAATCAAGAAATAGATACAATTTGTATCAACAAACAAAGGTCATTTCTAGACATTTTAGGCTTTGTTGTTTGCGGCACTTCAAAATGGGAGGGGGGGTCTCTCTTCTACTCTCATCAAAAATATGAAACATGCACGTCATGTCAAAATAAACAAAATACTAACGTGCATTAGATATGGCCCAAGACCTTGATTTCAGATCATATTTTACTCACTGAGAAAAGAAACAATTCCATAAGTCTTTAGAAATGATATTATAACCAACACATTTCACATCATAATGAAACCTTTCAAACGTGAGGGGAAAAGATAGGCACGCAAACTGTAAGCCAAATGCCAGAAACAACCCTGACGGCAGCCTCGCATTCTGAGTGTTTCACAGGAAGAAACATTTAGGCAGTGTGTCACACCTTCTCATGAAGAGACAACAGGCCCAACATGGCCTGCTCTTAGTTCATGAAAAAACAAAAGTCAACAAAGCCCCAAAATTGTTTTGGGCAAATAACATTCAGAAATGTTTTTTTGTTTTCTTTACATGGGTTGTCTCTCAGCATTAATAAGGAAACGGATGCTTTTCTTTAAAGCATTTTGCCGAAGAGACTTCACCAGTTCCTTAGTAAATACAAAATAAGTCATGTTAGACACAATGGAAGTGCCATTCTGTGCCATTAAGTCACATGCCAGGTCCCAATCATATATACACATGCTCAAAATGATCCCAATAATGTCCATGTAACACAGTTACATTAATGTAACTAATCAACACAGCAAGCCATACAATATACCATAGGAAAGGCTTACAACACTGGTGTGATGTTACACTACTATCCAATCAATTGTCTGCATCAAAACTATAATCGCTTTTATAATGACAAGGTCAATTATCTATCTTTTTGGCATTATTTCAGCAGCTTTGAAATGGCTTTCATGTGTCATATGAGCACAGGTGTTTTAAGTCTGATCTTTCCCAGTTCTAGTTTGGCTTGCTTATATACGTGCACTCACAAGTTCTACCAAAATAGTAGCTTTGTAAAGTGAGATTGAGAAAATATATATAATTCTAAATACTTACAGTGCTTAACATTTAAAAAGCAAGAGAGACTGACCTCAACAACATTAGGATATTCATTGAAATCCATTAAACAATGACTGGAGAAGTGAGGTCATTCAGATATAAGGCCATTAAAATGTCAAAGTTCATGCTCTGAGGTATGGTTGCACTCACTTCCCTCTGTCTTTTACCACAAATCATTGCACAATAAACAACAAAGTCACATAGTATTTACATCAGTGTCAGATATGCACAATATTATCTAGGTATAGTGAACTAATTCCTCACTGTATCAAATGATAGATGGCTACGTTTAAATTCAAATACATAATCTTACCATCAGTCAGTTTCCCTTACATTTGATTATAATGATTTTGGGTTTCTGAATTTCATGAGGAGAAATTGTTTTGATGACAATCAAATAACTTCAAATATAGAATACTAATACTATTCAGACAATTGTAGCTTCAAAAATAAAATAAAAACACTTAATGGCAAGACCTCAGCTTCGTGACAATGACAGCAGCGAGTTGTTGTGGGTCCGTTAGATGAGGGTTTTTCTCCATGACAGAGTGCACCACGAAAGCGGGGAAGATGTTGCAGAGGTTGCGGTATGTTTGGTACTGGTGCTCTGGGATGACATGGCGCTCGGCTTGAGGCGGGTTCTCCCACGGAGACCTCCAGATCTGCTCCATCTTGTCAGGCATGCTGCGGACCATCACCCGCTCACAACACGGCTGCATCAGGCTGTTACTCAGGGGGTACGAATGGTATCCATAGGACTCACTGCCACAGGGCAGCGGGTCCCAGCTGGCGTGCTGCTCGCGGCACAGTGGGGGTCTSCGCTGCCTCATGGGGTTACTCTCGTACAGCCTGGAGTCTGAGATGCTGTCCATYCGTGTCATGCCCAGGGAGCGTCCCGGRTGCGAGGACTGMGACGGGAGGACATTCTGAGGTAAGGGGTAGTCCCCTGGGCAGCTGGACCMGGCCCCAACAYCAGGGTGCTGGACATGCGGTGCCAGGTGGGATATGGACTGCTTCCTGCWTGGACCRTGCTTYGGCTCCTCAMGGCCATAGCTCTGCACRCGGGTCAGGGCCTCGTGGTGGAARCCCCCATGGGAGAAGGCCTGMAGTCTGCTCTGTGCAGGAGWCTGCTGRSCCTTRATGCTCTCATCCAGGCTACTGTCCACTGAGCTCATGTATAATTCCCCATAAGAGGAGAAGGAGTCACTGTTAGAGTGGCTGAGGCAGGGCTCAGGGCAATGCTGGCTGGGATTTCMCWGATAAARCCCYTGCTCATGCTCCATGCTACAGAAGCTGTCCACGTTGTGCATGCTGCTCATGCTCATGTTAGAAAAATCACTAAGCATAGAGTAGTATCCGTGGTCTGTGCTCACAGAATCGTACTTAGGAAACTGTTCACTGTAAGTGACAGAAGCACCATGGCTGTTGGTGACTAGGATGGGTGGGTGTGGGTACTGTACACTAGACATGTGCTCCAGGGAGCTGTGGGTGAACTGGAGGGAGCCGGGTACTGGGCTGCTGGCTGATCGAGTGTTCAAGGCACCAGCCCCGTGGCTCTTGGCAGGCTGCATGGTGGGCACACTGAGGGCAGACACGAGGGAAGGCACAGAATTTGCCTCAGGCTTACGGACAGCAGACAGTCTCTCCTCTGGCTCGCAGGCCACTGAGCGGATGCTGGGATCAGACTGGCGCTTGGGGGCCACACGTTTAGCCTCAGAGCCACTGTCCCCCTTAGCTGTGGTGGGTCCAGTGCCACACTTGGCCAGGGCCCCCTCGCTCATTGTCTTTACAGCAGACAATTTGGCAAACGCTCTCAGTTCATCAGCCACTGACCGCTGAGGCTGGTTTGCACGCTCTGGGTGATAGTACTTGCACTTATGTCCATAAGTGCATTTTTTCCCTGTTTAAGGTGATATAAAAGAGAGCACAAGTTAAACAATATTGACATCAGCAGTACAACCACAAAAATACAATCATAATTTGTTGAGACAACCTACCATATGGACAGGGTTGCTTTTTGTGCTCTGGAACAACAGGACGCTTGCGGAGGAAATTCTCTAAACTTGGACCATGTCTTCCTAAAGGATCATCAGGTGGCATGAATCTGAAACATAAAACGAGAATATGCTTAGTCATTCTGTAGTTAATTATACTCCCTACCCAAGTCGCTGAGGGCTCTGATGACTTACTTATCATTGACAAACGAGTACATCAGCAGCCGCTCCTCTATGAACTTCTTCCACTCTGGCTTCTCATTCTGTAAGTCCCTGTAGTTGTCATTTGACACAATAATGCCATCAGAGTCACAGGCCAGCTTCACTATGAAGCGATCATCATAGCACACCACTCTCCTTCCCTGGACTCTTCTAGATGGGGTGAACACTAGGATCTTTTCTTTCTCTAGCTTCCGCAAAATGTCTTGGTCTGTGAAAAGAAAAGCATTAAATCAGTGAAGAACAGCAGTGTACAAATTGTTACATAGAACTATGTAGGCCTATGTACCTGTGGTTTCACACTGACATTTTCATATGCATTGCATTTGAAAACAAATTCAAATTAATTGTGGCTAAACATTTATCCAAACTCATGTTATTGCTTATTCAAAATTATATACTTTAAATGTTAGTTATTTTTCTAACTGTGGGTCGTGCTTTTTTTGCATGGGGAAAATGGAGCTCAATGTCCAAACATGTTGATTAATAAAGCACACACATACAGATACCCCCCACCCCTCCCCCAACACAGACACAATTTTTAGAAAACATCTTGTCTAATGTGGCTAATTGAAGTAGAGCTTTAGTACCTGTAATGGGGGCGTCAGGTCTCGACTGCTCTTTCCTCCAGGCAGGAACAAACACTGTGATGTCTTTGTGTCCTTTCTCCACAAACCAATCAACAGCCAATTGGATACCAAAGCAAGAGAAAACCTCTTTGTTTCCATGGCTACAAAACAAAACAACACAACCAAATCTAGTAAAAGGTCTGCTTGTAAAGCTAATTCAATTACAGCCATAAAAAAACAGACGGTTCAGAACATTCTGCATGAGGCGAGATTTGTTTTGATCGTGTGCGTCTAATAGAGACTTACCTCATCGCCACATTCGATCCATCAATGACGATAGGCCTGAGATTATCATAAGGATCCACAGAATCATCTTCAAGTGACACCTCCGGACTGACAGCCTCTTTGACACAGGGGCCTCCACGGGAGACGAACGTGCCGGTGTTACTGCTGGCTTGAACCTCCGGTTCTCCTTTATTACCAAGCCTTACAAGCTCAGCCAGAATGTCATTGATAAGGGCAGCAGCCCCTAACTTGTTCAGCACTGTCTCCACCTGTTCACCTGAGTATCCCAGCTTCAAGGCAAACTCCATCTTGGTTTGGTACTCCTTGTCGCTGCCATGTTTGAGCACTGCAGCGGCCTTGGTGTCTTCAATGCGGAGCTCTGGTAGAGTGCAGCTCTGGGAGAAGCTGGGCCGGTCCAGGCATGGAGAGCGACAGAGCTGCCGGTGAGGCTTGGTGGCACTGAAGTGCTCTTTCCTCTTACAGCCGCCGCTGTTCAGCTGCAGCTGATGCTGCTCCTCTGACTCGCTCTCTGAGCTGCTTCCCTCCTCAGACTCCCCACTGTGCTGCTGGGCCTCAGTCAGCTCAGGGGCCTCTTCCCTGCATGGGTGTTTCTCCATTTTGATCTTCTCCACCATCGACCATGCCGTCATCACGTTCCTCTCGCCACCGGAGATGTCCACCACATGCTCCCTCACCTCCACCACAGCCTGAGAATCATACTCGATGGCTGACTTCAGCGCAGCCAGCTGTATGTGTAAAGCCAACGTTAGACGCTCTCTCTTTCGGTGAGCTGGCGAAATTAAGGACACTATGTAATCCTGGAGGAAAACAAAGGGTAATTGTCAATAAATCACCAAACTGGCCAAATGTCATCCCTGTCTACAAGTACAAGATTCAATGCATGTCTAATTCATGTGTAAATGTTAAGTATGGCCTCAGAGGAAATCTAAGGCCCCTGAACTCCGCATGAAAAGTAAAAACTGGAATGGTGCAATGCACCAGACTCTTCAATAAATTGATGTGTCAATGTTAATTGTATCCGTTCCTGTTCAAATAAAATATAAATCTTATCCATTGTCATTGACTTAATGTAAAGGCTGAGATGCATGAGATTACATGAGCATTTAAACAATAAATATGCATACAGACCCAAGTGCTTTAAAACAAATGGAAACGGATTGCATGTGCTCCTGAAACCGGTACTTCCCCAGGTCTTGCAGATAGTAGATAGCTAGCTACTTCCATTAGTGCTTCAAGAGGCTCAGCCCATGAAATGGGTTGCCTAGCAACACAGCCCTGTCATCAGCTAACTGCTTTTTAGCAGTCACGACTAACAGAACACAGTCCATCTTTCTCTAGGTAGCCTGGCAAACATGGTTAACGTAGCATGCCTCAATTTGAGATTTACAATGTAAAACACTAGTAATATAAGATGCATAAATCAATGTAAGAAACAGACACAACAAAAGCATTAATTCAGTACATTGCTACATATTTCCCCCAATTTTATACAGATTGTATCCTAACCACCACATTGTCAAGAGCCAAAGCTAAGGGAAAAATAGACATTTGATAATCACATAAAAACAGAAAATGTCCATCTCTAGTAGTCTTTCTATGGTGTTCTTCTATCAAAGGGTAAACATAATATAATGAGCCTTATGCTTATGATGAGCCTAAAGGTTTTATTTACTTGCTTAGAGAGCCTAATTATTTCCCCACCTCATATCAAAGAAAGTGAGAGTCAAGACTCTATAGAAAACATAAGATAATAGAGTAGATCTGGCCTGAGAAAGTGGTGGAATGAAACTACTGTACTTGATCCTTAGAATAAATATAGCTAGGCTATACATGATATGAACAATAACAAAAGTGGCAGATTATTTTCAGATGCCCTCACAACATCAACACAAAGACATTTGTGTATATGTAGGAAACCTGGTAGCTAACCCACACAACAATACCGATGTGTTGGAATTTCCTGGCACTACATGGCATAACAGCAAAGAAGCCCCATCCTTTTCCCCCTCCACAGAACAGGCTGAGACACAGCAAGGCCACAAGACTAAAGCACTGCACATGCACAGGCTTGTGCAGCCCTGTCTCATAGCAACAAGTGGAACATGTGCCTTCAGAAGCACTAGATGGTTGGTCAAGCTGAAACGTAAATGGATGCTGAGGCCCCACAGCGAAACTGCAAAGTACATATATGCTGCAGTAATGGAGGTTTCTAAAGCACACAACACCATGAGTAAGTCAAAACTATGTCAAATAAGGGGTCATTTAAGTAGCTATGATGAGGTTTGCAACATTAGTGCGAAATGTTCGTAGCTGGTGCTGCTTACAGAATGAACGTTAGACACCAATGAATCGGTTCTAAGGTGAGCTAATACTGACTAGATAGATAGCAAGATCCTACGAGTTTATTTAGCACATTTGGCATCATGTTTCAGCAACATTCGTGCAAAGGGTAGCTAGTTGGGCTAGTTAATAGTACTAGCTAGCTCACAATCATATCAAAGATATAAATACCTGTAATCATATTTCCCATACATTACTGGTATGGCTAGATGAGATCGAGACCTGTAGACACTAGCTAGCTAACACATTAGCTGAAAAGCGTCCAACAGAAATGAACCACATCATTTAGGTCAATTTTGGCACTGTAAAAATGGCATCTATTCAGAGCAAAAAAAATGCTCAAACAAGTTGTATAGCACTAGCTAACTACGTTTGCGAAGTAGCTAACGTTAGCTACTATTAGCTAGTTAGCTAAGAAGGTAGCAGTAACGTTAGTTAACGTATACTAGCTAGCTAACGTTAGCAACATAAGACTGAAAACAAAAAGGGCAGTACGTTACATGTAAACATGTAACTCTAGTCAGACGTTACCAACTCCACTACAACAACAGATGAGCTTAATAGGCTAACGTTAGTTAGTACTAGTTAGCTGCAAACATTAGCCTGCTAGCTAGCGAACGTTACTCTCCAGTCCAGAGATAGATAGACTGTTAACCACAAAGCATATGTTAACGTCCCAGAAAAGTTACATACTTTTGCCTTGGTGCAGTCATCTTCCTCGCCCTCTCCGACACGAACTATGATTATATTGCTGGTGCTGACATTTGCGCTGTCGCAGTTTGACTCAGCGGATCCGTAGCTGACCCTCACCCGGAAAATACGCTCAATGTGCTGGATGGAGCGGTGAAGCAATGGGCCTGCATTTGCGGGCACTGCCAGCTCCAAAACCATTTATTATGATAAATCAACGACTCACGAATACAACGCACTCAGCTGTCTAACGAATTGCTTAGCTGTGGTATTTTGTTCAGAATGTAGTAAAGTAGATATATTTAAGTTATATAGCTAGCTAGCTATTACAGTCTATTCACGAACATTACAGCTTGCTAAATATCATTCATCATCCCCTCCCTTCATCATTTCTGACAGCCTCCCACATACTGTCTCTTAGCAACAAGTAGGACGCCCTCTGACGCCGATTCCGTGCAATGTCTGCTAAACTAAAAATAAACATTCTGGGGCCGTTCCAGGTCGTCTTTTTGCAATCCCGCTGCATAGAGGATCATATTTTAGAATATCTGCAGAAGGAATTACCACCTCATTAAGCCAGTCTACTTTAATCAACACAGACTGTTTTAACTGCATATTCAATTTGGTTATTTATTTTCAGCAAACTTTAAAAAGTATTAGCTGACTCACGTGGCCTTAAATATCTTAATAACTCTGGGTTTGGTGGGCATTGCATCTACAGGCTGTTATCATTTGAAATGTGCATGTCTTACTAAATACTACCCCCCATCCCTTATTATCTAGGCTACTGTATCACAATGTCCTATGTAAAACTGTTTTTAGCCTCGACACTAATGACTGTCATAAGGTAGTTGATTATCTGTGCGCATCCTCTGAACCCCAAGCTGTGCCCTCCTATGTACTTATCCTTCACTTCCCCCAACTAATTTTCAAGAGATTACCACAATCCCCTCTTTACTTAGGTTTATTCAGAGATTGCAACCTCCATCCATTGTCCTTCCCTCCCGCTGTTTTTCCCCACACACCAGTAAGTACACTCTTTTGAAAACATCTGGGATACATCACAAAAGACTTCAACTCCAAATCTTCTGGCCATCCTGAAGACAAAGCTTGTTTGCAGCCCAAAACATTGGAAGACTATTGTTCTAGCATTCTATCATAGTACCCATACGTAAAAAGCGTCTTCGAAATAGCATATTAGCATATTATTAACTTTGCAATATCATGAGTAGGCCTACTTTTGACAATATAGGCCTATGGGATGATTGTCATGCTATGTATTAGTCACTATAGTACAGTGGGATTTTAGACTGTTTGGAATCCTTATTACAGGATCAGAGTTAAGACTTAAGACAAAAAAAGTAAGAAAAATACATTTTATTTACACTCATAAATATACACTAATAATGATTCCATAAATACCTCTTAGACAAGGCAAGTGGGCACTCACAAATGACTCATGTGGCAAAAAGGTGTCCATAGTGTAATCGCCTCATATTGTGACACCTGTGTACAACTGTTCTGTGTGCATTGGAGCCTGAGGGATGGAATGGACCAGTTGGTGTCCGTACATTGAGCGGTTTTCTAAGAATGGAGCCATTAGCAAAGTGTGCTCTGGGGGCATCCCATAGTTTAGATATGGCTGATAGAATGGACCAGGGGGCTGCGGATGAGGCACATACTGGTTAGACTGTGTGCTTGAAACAGGGTATCCATTATTCAAAGGCGCAACATACATGTTTACGTTGACATCAGTGCCAGGAGTGGAGGTGGTTGGTTGTCTTGGGGGTGCCAAGGTTGATCTTCCTGTTGAGCTGGAACTAGACTGGCGAGATGGAGTCATGCTCTCTGGAGATGGCCCTCCAGATTCCAACAGGCTGGTCTGGAAGGGTGCTGATGCATTTTGACGATCCTGTGCCTTTGGCTTTAGGCACTGGCAGCAACATATGGACACAATGGTGCCAAGTAGCACAAAGGACAGAAATGTGCTCACAACTATCACAAATGGCAAGTAGGCGGGTACTGGAGGGGAAAAAAGATAGAACAAAATGTAAATGCTGAACCACAAACCACGATCGATGAATTGTATACATTGAACCAAAATTACTATGCCTGCTATTTACTTCTAACAGAAATGCTTTAACCTTTCCAAGGGAGAGATAATTTAGCCATTACAGTTTAAATGTTGAATAAACCAAAAATAGAAAATGTTGACACAAAATCTTACCCGTTGGTGTCATGTTGATTGTGTTATCGTTTTCAAATTCAAAAAATTCTTCCAGGTCACAGGAGCTCTGATCCAGCCTCGCCTCCACAGCCGTGCAACAGTAGCGGAGCGCACAGGTCCCACAGCAGTACTTTGCGTCCTGGCCGTCATACTGCTCTGGACACTGGAAGCCCTTGTGCCAGATCTTGTAAGAGTCGGACCAGCCATGGCAATACTCTCCTGAGCTGGCCACAATATGTTTGTGCATCAAAGAGAAAAATAAATACAAAGCAACTAAAAAACGCATCTTGTATGACAGGAAAAACCCTCACACCCAATTGGTGAAACAGTTGTTTGGAGCTTCAAAAAGTTCAAATCAAAAGCCCAATGACATGCTCACAATTGGGAAGAAAATGGTCAATGAAATATCAACAACAATTCAATGAATTAAAAAATTATGTGATCCTGTCAATGGTCAAGTGGTGAAGCAAGGCAGATCTGTGACCATAATGGGAGTATGTGGCTATTTCACCTCTGTTTTATCCTCTGCCCCCCTCCCTCACACCTATTGTGTGCCTAATATGGGAGGGGCTTGATACATTACTTTGCTAATTTCATGTAGGTCTGCCCCAGGCCAAGACCTGTCTGCACTTTTGGATAAGGAGACAATACTATATGGGCTAATAGGCTACTGGACATTTTTTTTCAATGTTCATTCAAATTCAACCAGCCTTACTCAATTAGATATTCAAAATAGCAATGTGAGGTCTGGGTGTTATGTGTTACCTTGCCTATTTCTTTGAAAAGTTGTTGGAAGAAAATGGAGAGGTCTGCATTCAGTGCAAACAAAAATAAGTGAGGAGTTGAGGAAGGGAGCATGTGTTTGATACTACAATGTAGACTTTCAATCTTTAAAACTAATGATATATACCCTCTGATTCTTGAAGAATATAACTAATAAATGCCTCATGACCTTACTTCAACTGTCATACACCATCAAAACTTAAAATATAACCTCAAATCAAAGGTTATTGTTAGCGTACACAGTTTAGCAGATGTTACAGTGGGTGCAGCTAAATGCTTGTGTTACTAACTCCTAACAATGCAGTAAAAATGTCAAACAAGTACACAAATAATAATAATCCAATACTAAAAAATAAGAAATCAGGAATGTTAGGACAAATCCAGTTAACAACCCAAATAACACTGTATCAGTAATCCAAATGCATGCTGTGTATATACACCAGAAAGATATACTAAGAATGATATGTACAGCAGTAGATACAGTATATTACAGTGAGCTATGTTAAGAATCCGGTATATAAATACAGGCGGTGTATATAAACATTGTAACAAAAATGCAATGTACAGTAGTAGATATATAAGAATGAGCTATGTGAAGAATACAGTATATGAATGAGAATCCAGTATATAAATAAGAATCCAGTTTATAAATATGCGGTGAGTATTAACAGTGTAACAAAAATGCAATGTACAGTTGTAGATATATTTGAATGAGCCATATGAGATTACAGTATATGAATATGCAGTGTGAAAAACAGTATAAAAGAAACGGTCCAGTGTTTAATGTCTCTAAATACATGGGTCAGCAGCGTTGACTGTGTGTGTTTGTGTGTTATGTGTGAGTGAGTCTATCTTTGTCTCTTACTACAGAAGTACTGCTTACTACTCTCACTTACTACAGGAGATGGCGTGATGGCTGTTCAACAGTCTGATGGCCTGGAGATAGAAGTTGTTTTTCGGTCCCGGCTTTGATGCACCTGTACTGTCTCTGCTAGATGGTAGCAAAGTGACCTTGTTTTACTCAATTGTTTTTTAACAATGTAATTGTAACAAACACCATAAAGCATCAAAACATGGTTACAACTTTAATTTTGATTTCTAGGATGGTTAGTTTTTGCATCCATAGATATGTATTGGCGGGGAGACGTGTTGTTATTCTTTTAAATGCAGATTGCCCCTTTAATATTCTTATAATTTACTGTGGTGGTTGCTTTTACCGTTTAGGGTTTCATGGACTGGTTATGTCAATGTAGGCCTAAGCCTGGTCTGTCTGATTATTATACTAACTGGATACCGTAAGATACTAGGCTGAAGAAATACTGATTACATTTAGTCATTTAATCCTTCAACCCCCAACCAACAGGGTAGAGTAAACAAACTGTGCAAACAGTACGCTTGTCAGAGCTTGGAGCCGACTGGGGTGGTGATAATGAGTCTGTTTATCTTACCACAAATTTTTAAGTCTAGGTTTAGGAGGTCAAACACTATCTGTACCACACCCGGAGAAGTGCTGCATTCCCATTTACCTAATGAGCTATAGCCAAGTGACGTTGTTTTGTATATGCTTTCTCAATAATAAACAGAAGTAAGGTCAACTGAATAATATCAAACTTTGACATCAAACACCTAGCTATCCTAATAAAATGTTGTTGCTGTATTGCAATAATAAAGTGACAGGTTTCTTATTGATAGCAGTCAAGATACAATACATTTTTTATGTCCTTATATAAGCAGTAGTGGAAAAAGTACCCAGATGTCATCCTTGAGTAAAAGTAAATATACCTTAATAGAAAATTACTCAAGTAAAAGTGAAAGTTACCCAGTAAAATAATAATTGAGTAAAAGTCTAAAAGTATTTGGTTTTAAATATACTTAAGTATCAAAAGTAAATGTAATTGCTAAAATATACTAAAGTATCAAAAGTAAAAGTACAAATCATTTCAAATTCCTTATATTATGCAAACCAGATGGCCCATTTTTTATTTATTTTATTTACGGAAAGCCAGGGGCACACTCCAACACTCAGACATAATTTACAAACGAAGCATGTGTGTTTAGTGAATCTGCCAGATCAGAGGCAGTAGGGATGCAGTAGGGATGACCAGGGATGTTGCCTTGATAAGCGTGTGAATTGGACACTTTTCCTGTCCTGCTAAGCATTCAAAATGTAACAAGTACTTTTGGGTGTCAGGGAAAATGTATGGAGTAAAAAGTTAATTATTTTCTTTAGGAATGTAGTGAAGTAAAAGTTGTCAAAAATATAATTAGTAAAGTAAAGTACAGATACCCTAAAAAACGACTTAAGTAGTGCTTTAAAGTATCTTTACTTCAGTACTTTACACCACTGTATATAAGCACCTAACCTCTACATTCATATTTACCAGATAAGAGCAGGGAGAAAAAATACATCTCCTATATGCCATATCGCTGAAATCCATTGCAACGTTAAGGGCCATTACTAGCAAGTCAGCCTCCGTGAAACAAGCTTGCTGAATTAGCATCACAAACCCTAAACTGGCTGGCATTGTTTGTTGAATGCTAATTGGAAGGCACTTTAGACAATCGCAATTTACTCTCTTTGTGCTATACCTAATCTCTGCTAATAACACGATGACATGACCAGGATTCTCCAGCCGCTCAGGTTTAGAGTTTGAGTTAAGTCAGTATTATAAATTAAATTGAAATAAAAGTAATTGAGGACTATGAAGAATCATTTAGACTTTAAAGCATGTACTAGCATTCACAAAATTCTTTCACTCAAATATATTATGAGAATATAACAAATCTGATGTAATAAATTAGCAACAGAGCTCCCAAAGGTAAATTTACACAGATTCACTAATTCAACAGGTTGTTTTATTTGTGATTATTTTGACAAAAGGACAATCAATGCCCTAAATTTTATTAAAATGTTTTTTCAATCAGCAATGACATTTTCTCAGTTATCAGGTTATAAATCTGGAGGTAAGTAAAAGAGTCATTCAGATGATAATAAGGCTATCAATGGGGGGCCTCCCAAGTAATTAGGCAAATCATGGGCCACCCTGCAACACCTCACCCTAACGGTTTTGACTAGATAGAGTACAGTTTATGTTAAAATTGCCTTTTCGTAGCAGGTTAGGAGAACTTACGCAACAGGTTAGGATAATTAACATAGCAGGTTAGGAGAATTAGGTTATGGTTAGGAAAAAGGCCCTCCACATGATAAGAATATGCATCTTGACGTTCTAATACAGTAAGTGATATTCCATGAATGCATTCATAACCTTTTATCAACATTGTTAATTAAAGCTTTAGGCTATGTTCTTTGTGTGTTCTTATGGTCTAATCAAGTGTTGTATTTCATATAATTGAAATTACTAATACAATACAAATTGTAATTACTAATACAATACAATAATATCTCATATCAGCACAATGTTGGTATTTTACCCTTGCTAAAATCAGAGCAAAATGACACAAAACATAATAAAGTGTTAAGGGTGTTTGAACAAGCCAATAAGCAGTCTCAGCAAGTGCATGCAATGTCCAGACATGCTGTATAAATGCACACCAAATAATGCCGGTGTGCGTGGTAGGGTATATTTTCCTGTATACATTTTCCTACCGCAGCAAAATATGATACATGGCTGCATGGATTTGAAAACGGCAACCGTGTCAAATTTTACGAACTTTGGCTGCGTTTACACAGGGAGCACAATTCTCATCTTATTACACTAATTTGTCTTTTGACCAATCAGATCAGCGTTGATGTGAAAAGATCTGATGTGATTGGGCAAAAATACCAATTAGTGGAAAAATATCGGAATTGGGCTGCCTGTGTAAACGCAGCCTTAATTCCTCGTCTACAGTTCCCCACAAATAAGGCGACCTGGAACGCAACCCCGTTTTTTGCTCGGCAGGGACACAAAATTGCTTAACTTCTCTAGGGTAGGGGGCATCATTGAAAATTTTGGGTGAAAAGCATGCCCAAATTAAACTGCCTGCTACTCAGCCATAAAAGCTAGAATATGCATATAATTAGTAGATTTGGATAGAAAACACTCTGAAGTTTCTTAAACTGTTTGAATGATGTCTGTGAGTATAACAGAACTCATATGGCAGGCAAAAACCAGAGAAAAAATCCAACCAGGAAGTGGGAAATCTGAGGTCTGTCGTTTTTCAACTCTTTGCCTATCGAATACACAGTGTCTATGAGGTCATATTGCACTTCCTAAGGCTTCCACTAGATGTCAACAGTCTTTAGAACCTTGTTTGATGCTTCTACTGTGAAGTGGGGGCGAATGAGAGGGGATTGAGTCAGAGGTCTGCCAGAGCGCCACGAGCTGACCATGCGCGTTCACGTGATAGTTAGCTTGCGTTCCATTGCATTTCTGAAGACAAAGGAATTCTCCGGTTGGAACATTATTGAAGATTTATGTTAAAAACATCCTAAAGATTGATTCTATACATCGTTTGACATGTTTCTACGGACTGTAACAGAACTTTTTGACTTTTTGTCTGCACCTAGTGGACGCGCCTCATGAATTTTGATTACTGGGCTAAACGCGCAAACAAAAAGGAGGTGTTTGGACATAAATGATGGACATTATCGAACAAAACAAACATTTATTGTGGAACTGGGATTCCTGGGAGTGCATTCTGATGAAGATCATCAAAGGTAAGTAAATATTTATAATGCTATTTCTGACTTCTGTTGACTACACAACATGGCGGATATCTGTTTGGGTTGTGTTGGTCTCTGAGCGCTGTACTCAGATTATTGCATGGTGTGCTTTTTACGTAAAGTTTTTTTTAAATCTGACACAGCGGTTGCATTAAGGAGAAGTGGATCTAAAATTCCATGCATTACAGTTGTATCTTTTGGCAATGTTTATTATGCGTATTTCTGTAAATTGATGTGGCTCTCTGCAAAATCACTGGATGTTTTGGAACTACTGAACTTAACACGCCAATGTAAACTCAGATTTTTGGATATAAATATTAACTTTACCAAACAAAACATACATGTATTGTGTAACATGAAGTCCTATGAGTGTCATCTGATGAAGATCATCAAAGGTTAGTGATTAATTTTATCTCTATTTCTGCTTTTTGCGACTCCTCTCTTTGGCTGGAAAAATGGCTGTGTTTTTCTGTGACTTGGCTCTGACCTAACATAATCGTTTGGTGTGCTTTCGTCTTAATGTGCAAAATCGTTTCCTCGGGAAATGGCAAAAGACTATAAGAAAAAAGTCGCTGTGATAAAATGTATCTGGTTTAGACCAGCATCCATTTCTCGGCATAGGACAATGGAGCACATTTTAACGCCAAATGTAAGTGACCACTAGGTAGCAACTAAGCGAACATTAACTTCACTAGCCAGTATAACTTGTTAAATTTCCTAGGAGAGTTTTAACTGACTCGTCTACTTGTTCTTTAATTTAGTTAGCTATTAAGTATGTTATTGTCACGTTCTGACCTTAGTTCCTTTGTTTTGTCTTTTGTTTTAGTATGGTCAGGGCGTGAGTTGGGTAGTTTTTCTGTGATTTTCTATTTCTGTGTTTGGCCTGATATGGTTCTCAATCAGAGGCAGCTGTCAATCGTTGTCCCTGATTGGGAACCATATTTAGGTAGCCTGTTTTCTGTTGGGTTTTGTGGGTGGTTATTTTCAGTCTTTGTGTGTCTGCACCAGACATAACTGTTTTCGGTTGTTTCTTTGTTGTTTTGTTATTCAGTGTTCAGTTTTGATTATTATTAAATATCATGAACACTTACCACGCTGTACCTTGGTCCTCACCTTCTTCCACCGACGACAGCCGTTACAGTTATAGCCATTTGGGCATTGGTTTAAGTTAGTAGCTTGTTAGCTGTGTCATCAGAGAAATGTATTATAAATACATGGCTCTGGGTTTCATGAGACTAACACAGTCACTACAAGCAGCAACAAGCTAGTTAACTAAATTACATCCCTGCAAAGATTGTATAACTAACCCAAGGTAGACAACGACCTGTCGAGTCCAATGAGAACAAATTAGTCCTAGTGGGAAGAACCAGCAAGGACGGGGGGCAGAGCTAAGCACGAGCTAGCGAGATCCCTTGGGGTGTTCTAGCATGAATTTGCATATTCCATTAGGGAACAGCTACTCTATTACACATGCTCACTTCAGAGAGAGTGTGTGTGTGTGTGTGTGTGTGTGTGTGGGTGTGTGTACACATCTAGATGTGTATAAGAGAGAGGTGTGTGTGTGTGTGTGTGTGTGTGTGTGTGTGTGTGTGTGTGTGTGTGTGTGTGTGTGTGTTAAGAACAAATTCTGATTTACAATGACGGCCTACACCGGCCATTGGCCCGGATGACGTGGGGCCAACTGTGCACGGCCCTATGGGACTCCCAATCACGGCCGGTTGTGATACAGCCTGGAATCGAACCAGGGTGTCTGTAGTGACGCCTGAAGCACTGAGATGCAGTGCAAGGAAACCTGGGTATGACCGCTGTGCAAGGAAACCTGGGTATGACATTTGTTCAGATATCATGGCAAGGGGTGAGCGCCAAAGTACGTGCTATGAAAACAACCCTGACCCTTTCCCAAACCATGTACCCCTTTGATGTTCACAGCTATGAAGGCACTGGATAGATGTAGGCTTAGTTGGTGTGTAAGCAACCATGCCCCTTGGTAGGAGGAGTGGTGCCACACTGATTACGCCTACACTTATCCAGGTTTCTGCCAACTTTGAAGTGGTAGGGGTAAGAGACTTAAAAGCCAGGACACAAGATTAATAGTTTTTGTTTCACTCATAACCAGATTTTACACCATCTCATAGCTACAGTAGAGAAACTCCCTCTTACAGCCACAGGATGCCCGCTTCACATTTCCTGCAAGAATTTCCATGTGGCTCACTTTGTCATTCCCAGTGAGGGGGACTGCCAGAATGTGTATCAGTCCCTGCTCAGACTCTCCCAACCAGGTACTTACAGTAGACTTCCAGATCAACTCTCCTTTAACATTACACTTTGGAGAAAACAAGATTGTGATCATTGTGAATATTCATAACATTACACTTTGGAGAAAACAAGATTGTGATCATTGTGAATATTCATAAAATTCTTACCTACAATAACATTGGGCTTTTTGATAAGGAAAGTGGACGATTTGTATGCTTTTCTTTACAACCCAAAACAAGACGAAGATGAGAGAAGACATGGTTGGTTCTTTATTGACTCAGCCATGGATTTCAAAAGAATGGGATTGCCCAACGAGTTTTGGGAAATGACAGAATTCAACAGAACTATGAGGTAAGTTGACCAATTCTATGGGCATGCACATGTTTTCATGGCTATTGTAGTCATAAATGTTTTGTTCCCTCTGATGGATTGCTTAGCTTTGCAGCACATATCACTCAGAACTGGGCATTCCTAAAACTGCAAGCAAGGGCACAGTCTTGGAGTGCCAAATTCAGGAGCAGAGGGCGCATTCCTACTCTCTCCTACTTCCACAAGCAAAGTAATGTAAGTTCAGACTCTCCTTTATTTAATGCAAGGGTCAGCGACTCATCTCTGCTCATGCTATACTTACAGTATATGTTAATGATTACAATGGCATTCCAAATGCACTTCATGGTGACGCTGTTCTGGTTTTCCTCTCGCATACCAGGCTGCCATTTGCCGTTGTAGCCAGCCCCTGTTCGGGTTAAATGCTCGATGTGTAGAAGATGAGGCGATGCTACAGGCAATCAGCCAGGCTAATCCCAAAAGCACCTTCATGTATGGTGGATACCAGACCTAAGGTAAGAACCACATTTTAAGATAAATGTATTGCTAATTTCCCCTCTGTTGTATTTTTCTCAACCCTAACCCAAACTGTCCTGCCTTTCTTCTATTTCAAGTTGAATGCCATGGCCAATAGAGCAGCAGGGAAGGGATACGAGAATGAGGACAACTACTCAAACATCCGCTTTCAGTTTGTGGGCATCGAGAATATCCATGTCATGAGAAACAGTCTGCAGAAGCTTCTAGAAGGTTACTATCATTGGTCTCACATAAAAAGGGATGAACCATAATCTTCGGGTGTAGTGGTTTTTATTTATTAATCATATACTTGTGTAAAACTCAAGTCATTTTGCAGCATGAAAAGACGAGGCAAAGTTCATGCTTAACAAAGCCTCCAGTTTATAAGGTGCCTAGTTTTCTGTTTTCAGTGTGTGCTATGAAGTCTCCAACAATGAGTGACTACTTGACGGGACTGGAGAATTCTGGTTGGCTGCGTCACATCAAGGCTGTGAAGCAGCTGGAGCAGCTGATGGATGCTGGAGTGTTTCTAGCTAAGGTAATAGACATCCTTCCATGTAGCCATCTCCTTTGTGTTGCTGTGTTTGAATTAAACATTCTTATTAGGTACCTATAACCTGTGAAAAAATGTATTAAAACCCCCAAATGATCATGTTTGCATCTACTTTTTACTCTAGCATGTGGTTCTGAGCTATCCCTTGTCTCTACTAAGGCTGTGGCTGAGGAGAAGGCTAACGTGCTTGTGCACTGCCCAGATGGCTGTGATCGCACAGCCCAGGTGTGCTCTCTGGCCAGCATCCTCTTGGACCCCTTCTATCGGACCATCAAGGGACTCATGGTGAGAACAGTCTGGTTTACTAACAGTATCTTGACAATATGAGTATTTGTGTGCTGGACTGCTCAGTTATTGTCTACTAAATCTAGGAATTATATTTAGTATAATGATTTTTTTAAATCATCTATACATTTTAAACTCTCAGTCGGTTTCTTTTAAGGTTTTGATAGAAAAAGAATGGATATGTATGGGTCATAAGTTTAGACAAAGGTAATAACTTATAATATTTTGAACAAGGTTAATAATTTAACCATTTTGGTGTTCAATCATTAGTGTGTGCTAAATTAGTGAACTTTGAGACTAAAACAATTGAACTATCGGACAAAATAAAACCAGGATGTCAAGAGTTAAGATCTTCATGGTGCACCTAGGCCATACTAATAGAATGGATGTAATATTGATTTGTAGGTGTGGGCATGTGAACGGGGATCACAAGGAGATGTCCCCTGTATTCACCCAGTTCATTGAATGTCTTTGGAATCTCATCGAGCAGTACCCCTGTGGCTTTGAGTACAACGAAAAGTACCTTTTGGAAATCCACAACCATGTTTATGCCTGCCAGTTTGGAAACTTCATTGGCAACTGCCAAAGAGAGCGAGAGGAGATGCGGTGAGGACTCCCTGAAATAAACTGCAGTGTCTATGCAGCCATCTGATTTTACTTTTCTGTAATAGTCATTTCCATGACAGAATTTCCTGGAGTCAAACTGTTTTAGAATTTTAATCTGTTTAATTGAAAGGACAAGTTGTTCACTTTCAGACTTAAGGAGAGGACCTTCTCCGTTTGGCCATTTCTGTGGGAGAAATGCCCTCAGTACAGAAATCCTCTGTACAAGCGCTCATTAGGAAGGGAAGTTCTGAGGCCAAGCACATTACCATTGAATTTCAAGTATGTTCTCATTGGTTTCTATACAGAGTTTTCAACTATAAGCAATTTATTGCCAATGGCTCAATAGGTGTGTAGAATATATTTGCAAACATTTGAATTGCGTTAAAATATATGGAATGGCGTGGATTTATTTGGCAGGTTTTGGTGTGGCATGTATAATCATTTTGACAAGGGCATGTAGCCAAAGCAATCATTCTAGATCAGAAGAAAATGACAAGATCTCCAGAGAGTAAGTGGATATACTGTGTATATATATTTTTTTAATTGCTCATGTAAAGCTTTCTGGGGTGGCTTGAATAAGTTTTCCCAATGTTTTCATTCCTCTAGCAGTTGGCAGTCATAGATGGGGTTTTAGCAGATCAGGGCAGTCCAAAAGGCACATAACCTGAACAAACCTCGTTGTCTCCTATATTGATTGGCCACACAACCGAAGATGCTAAACCACTGATGAATGGTGCTGTTGCAGTAGAGGCTGGAATAGAGTTGGTGCCTACTGCAGGGAGTGAGCAGGTGAAACCAGCAGCCACAGAAAATGGAGTTACTGCCACAAAGGGCACAGTTGTTGCCATTAAGACTCCAGATGGCAAAGAGGAGGGACAAGGTTCCTCTGAAATAAACACTGAAGCAATTAAGATTGAGTCCTGGTGGACACTTTAAAAATGGGATATAATCTCCAAGGAGATTGTATTGGATATTTTTCTGATGCTACGATGATCAAATTCTTTAGCAGCCATATATGTTGAACATTTCTTTAGCATAAAAAAAAATATATATAAATACAGTGGGGCAAAAAAGTATTTAGTCAGCCACCAATTGTGCAAGTTCTCCCACTTAAAAAGATGCGAGAGGCCTGTAATTTTCATCATAGGTACACTTCAACTATGACAGACAAAATGAGAAAGAAAAATCCAGAAAATCACATTGTAGGATTTTAATGAATTTATTTGCAAATTATGGTGGAAAATAAGTATTTGGTCAATAACAAAAGTTTATCTCAGTACTTTGTTATATACCCTTTGTTGGCAATGACAGAGGTCAAACGTTTTCTGTAAGTCTTCACAAGGTTTTCACACACTGTTGCTGGTATTTTGGCCCATTCCTCCATGCAGATCTCCTCTAGAGCAGTGATGTTTTGGGGCTGTTGCTGGGCAACACGGACTTTCAACTCCCTCCAAAGATTTTCCTAGGGGTTGAGATCTGGAGACTGGCTAGGCCACTCCAGGACCTTGAAATGCTTCTTACGAAGCCACTACTTCGTTGCCCGGCCGGTGTGTTTGGGATCATTGTCATGCTGAAAGACCCAGCCACGTTTCATCTTCAATGCCCTTGCTGATGGAAGGAGGTTTTCACTCAAAATCTCACGATACATGGCTCCGCCCAGTTCATTCTTTCCTTTACACGGATCAGTCGTCCTGGTCCCTTTGCAGAAAAACAGCCCCAAAGCATGATGTTTCCACCCCCATGCTTCACAGTAGGTATGGTGTTCTTTGGATGCAACTCAGCATTCTTTGTCCTCCAAACACGACGAGTTGAGTTTTTACCAAAAAGTTATATTTTGGTTTCATCTGACCATATGACATCCTCCCAATCTTCTTCTGGATCATCCAAATGCTCTCTAGCAAACTTCAGACGGGCCTGGACATGTACTGGCTTAAGCAGGGGGACACGTCTGGCACTGCAGGATTTGAGTCCCTGGCGGCGTAGTGTGTTACTGATGGTAGGCTTTGTTACTTTGGTCCCAGCTCTCTGCAGGTCATTCACTAGGTCCCCCGTGTGGTTCTGGGATTTTTGCTCACCGTTCTTGTGATCATTTTGACCCACGGGGTGAGATCTTGCGTGGAGCCCCAGATCGAGGGAGATTATCAGTCGTTGTATGTCTTCCATTTCCTAATAATTGCTCCCACAGTTGATTTCTTCAAACCAAGCTGCTTACCTATTGCAGATTCAGTCTTCCRAGCCTGGTGCAGGTCTACAATTTTGTTTCTGGTGTCCTTTGACAGCTCTTTGGTCTTGGCCATAGTGGAGTTTGGAGTGTGGCTGTTTGAGGTTGTGGACAGGTGTCTTTTATACTGATAACAAGTTCAAACAGGTGCCATTAATACAGGTAACGAGTGGAGGACAGAGGAGCCTCTTAAAGACGAAGTTACAGGTCTGTGAGAGCCAGAAATCTTGCTTGTTTGTAGGTGACCAAATACTTATTTTCCACCATKATTTGCAAATAAATTCATAAAAAATCCTACAATGTGATTTTCTGGATTTTATTTTCTCATTTTGTCTGTCATAGTTGAAGTGTACCTATGATGAAAATTACAGGCATCTCTCATCTTTTTAAGTGGGAGAACTTGCACAATTGTTGGCTGACTAAATACTTTTTTGCCCCACTGTATGTATGTCTGCTCTTCTGTGTTGTTCCCTGTAGTAGCATTGTGTGTCATGTTCATGTCCAGACGCTGTTCCTGTTCCGGTGCATGTCCGTCTATATMAAATGGTTCACTCCCTGTACCTGCTTCTCATCTCATGCGTTGGGCGTTACAGAATGCTACTACCATTACAYGAAGCATCAGGGAGTTTTGGGGGGTTTTGTCTTGTTGATGACGTCGGACCTGGGGGCCACCTGGGGGCCACCGCTGATGGTGCCTAAGCTGGCTCGCCGGGCTGTCACGCCCTAGCTGGTTCGAGAGGTTTCCTTGCCTCTTTTGGCTCGGCAGGTTCCCATCCCACGTCATGCTTCAGCCGGCTCGTCGGGCTCCTATGCCTCAGCCAGCCCATGAYTTTTCTTGTTTTGTTGGTGACGTCGGGCTTGGATTCCGCCACCGATGGAACCTGGGGTGCCAAAGCTGGCTCGTCGGGCTGTCACGCCCTAGCTGGCTCGAGAGGTTTCCTTGCCTCTTTTGGCTCGGCAGGTTCCCATCCCACGTCATGCTTCAGCCGGCCTATGGTGCTTCTATGCCGCAGTGGGATCGTCAGGCTGTCACGCCTCAGCCGGCCAACCCGGCTCGCCCTAGTGGGACGCCTGGGGGGTACTGTCACCTACCCGTCATCATAGGCACCTGTTACCATCATTACGCACAGCTGTGTGAGGGAGTCCAGGTGAGTCAAACTGTCAGCAGATTAACAGGTAACCCCCACCAGGTAACGAGTGGAGGACAGATGAGCCTCTTAAAGAAGAAGTTACAGGTCTGTGAGAGCCAGAAATCTTGCTTGTTTGTAGGTGACCAAATACTTATTTTTAAAAATCCTACAATGTGATTTTCTGGATTTTTTTTTCTAATTTTGTCTGTCATAGTTGAAGTGTACCTATGATGAAAATTACAGGCCTCTCTCATCTTTTTAAGTGGGAGAACTTGCACAATTGGTGGCTGACTAAATACTTTTTTGCCCCACTGTATATATATAAAACACTCATCAAAAAAAGAAACGTCCTCCCACTGTCAACTGCGTTTTTTTTCAGCGAACTTCACCTCTAAGCGCATGTCTGTAAATATTTATAGAACATGAATAACAAGATTCAACAACTGAGACATAACTGAACAAGTTCCACAGACATGTGACTAACAGAAATGGAATAATGTGTCCCTGAACAAAGGGGGGGGGGGGGGGGGGTCAAAATCAAAAGTAAGTCAGTATCGGGCGTGGCCATCAGCTGCATTAAGTACTGCAGTGCATCCTCATGGACTGCACCATATTTGCTAGTTCTTTCTGTGAGATGTTACCCCACTCTTCCACCAAGGCACCTGCAAGTTCCTGGACATTTCTGAGGGGAATGGTCCTAGCCCTCACCCTCTGATCCAACAGGTCCCAGACGTGCTCAATGGGATTGAGATCCAGGCTCTTCGCTGGCCATGGCAAAACCCTGACATTCCTGTCTTGCAGGAAATCACGCACAGAACGAGCAGTATGGCTGGTATCCTGCAGGAAGGATACCACATGAGGGAGGAGGATGTCTTCCCTGTAACGCACAGCGTTGAGATTGCCTGCAATGACAACAAGCTCAGTCCAATGAGGCTGTGATACACCACCCCAGACCATGACGGACCCTCCACCTCCAAATCGATCCCGCTCCAGAGTACAGGCCTCGGTGTAACGCTCATTCCTTCGACGATAAACGTGAATCTGACCATCACCCCTGGTGAGACAAAACCGTGACTTGTCAGTGAAGAGCACTTTTTGCCAGTCCTGTCTGGTCCAGCGACGGTGGGTTTGTGCCCATAGGCGACGTTGTTGCCGGTGAGGTCTGGTGAGGACCTGCCTTACAACAGGCCTACAAGACCTCAGTCCAGCCTCTCTCAGCCTATTGCGGACAGTCTGAGCACTGATGGAGGGATTGTACGTTCCTGGTGTAACTTGGGCAGTTGTTGTTGCCATCCTGTACCTGTCCTGCAGGTGTGATGTTCAGATGTACCGACCCTGTGCAGGTGTTACACATGATCTGCCACTGCGAGGACGATCAGCTGTCCGTCCTGAGCAGGGACTCTGGGCATCTTTCTTTTGGTGTTTTTCAGAGTCAGTAGAAAGGCCTCTTTAGTGTCCTAAGTTTTCATAACTGTGACCTTAATTGCCTACCTACCAGTTTACCATCTGTAAGCTGTTAGTGTCTTAACGACTGTTCCACAGGTGCATGTTCATTAATTGTTTATGTTTCATTGAACAAGCATGGGAAACAGTGTTCAAACCCTTTACAATGAAGCTGTGAAGTTATTTGGATTTTTATGAATTATCTTTGAAAGACAGGGTCCTGAAAAAGGGATGTTTCTTTTTTTGCTGTGTGTATTCTTTTTTTTGAAGACCTCGTGAAACTTTTTTGGGGGTAATTATTTAGGATTTATTCAAAATCAGCAATACCTAACGATTTAGAAATGGGTATTTCACAGGTAGCACACAAATGTTTGCCGAAGTTGTATTACGTATCCCCAGGAAGCCAACTCAATGACATACATGTTGAGGCTTCATGACTCAGGGCTATTGAAACACTCCCTTCACAAAGGGAATGCGCTGTAAAAGTATACTTTTATTTTGCGATGTACTGATTGTTAATGAGCAAGAGAATCAATTAAAATCAATGTCCTCTCATTTTTACTGCAATGGTATTGAATGTTTTAATAAACTGGTATCTGCCTTTTCTCTCACTTTAAAAAAAAACTATATTTTCAAAAGGCCATTTTGTAAAAAGAAACCCATTTAAAACTTCTTCAGGGTAGGGGGCAGCATTTTCACCTTTGGAGAAATAGCATGCCCAAATTCAACTGCCTGCTACTCATCCCCAGAATATAAGATATGCATATTATTAGTAGATTTCGATAGAACACACTCTGAAGTTTCTAAAACTGTTTGAATCATGTCTGTGAGTATAACAGAAATTATGTAGCAGGCAAAACCCCGAGAACAAACCATTCAGAATAAAAGAGAATTTGAGGTCACTGTCTTTTCAATGATTTTTCATTGGGACACCAGATTTCTAAGGGACTTGTTTGCAGTTCCTACCGCTTCCACTGGATGTCACCAGTCTTTGGAAATTGGTTGAGGTTTTTCCTTTTGTAATGAAGAAGTAAGGCCATCTTAAATGAGAGTCACTTGAAGTAAATTGTTTGAGAGAGTCACATTACCAGAAAAGTTGCGTCAGTTTGTTTTCTTTTTTTATTGAACACAGATCATTCCGTATTCAATTTGATCGATTATTAACGTTTAAAAATACCTAACGTTGTATTACAAAAGTAGTTTGAAATGTTTTGGTAAAGTTTACATGTAACTTTTGAGATATTTTGTAGTGACGTTGCGCAAGTTGGAAGCTGTGTTTTTCTGGATGAAACGCGCCAAATAAATTGACATTTTGGATATATATCGACGGAATTAATCGAACAAAAGGACCATTTGTGATGTTTATGGGACATATTGGAGTGCCAACAAAAGAAGTTCGTCAAAGGTAAGGCATGAATTATATTTTTATTTCTGCGTTTTGTGTCGTGCCTGCAGTGTTGAAATATGCTACTCTCTTTGTTTACTGTTGTGCTATCATCAGATAATAGCATCTTATGCTTTCGCCGAAAAGCCTTTTTGAAATCTGACATGTTGGCTGGATTCACAACGAGTGTAGCTTTCATTTGGTATCTTACATGTGTGATTTAATGAAAGTTTGATTTTTATATAATTTTATTTGAATATGGTGCTCTGTATTTTCCCTGACTATTGGCCAGGTGGGACGATTGCGTCCCACCTACCCCTCAGGGGTGGGCAAACTGCACAGATTTAAAAATATTTCTTGGAGTGGTTTTTGTTTGTCAATCAATTTGCAGACCAGAAAAAGCGCTGTTATTTAAAAAAATATATTATAATATACCCATTATAATTTCAACATGCTTTCTGTCTAGTTTTAGACATTCAAATATGTGTGTAGTGTTATTATAATATTATGGGAACTCCTTCGAGACTGTTGGAAAAGCATTTCAGGTGAAGCTGGTTGAGAGAATTCCAAGCGTGCAAAGCTGTCAAGGTAAAGGGAGGTTATTTTGAACAATCTAAAATATAACACTTGTTACTACACAATTCCATATGTGTTATTTCATTAGTTTTTATGTCTTCATTATTATTCTACAATGTAGAAAATAGTAAAAATAAAGAAAAACCCTGGAATGAGTAGGTGTCCAAACTTTTGGTTGGTGCTGTATGTAAACGTGATATGTTACATCCTTATTCTAAAATGGATTAAACTAATAAAATGTAGAAAAAGTCAAGAGGTCTGAATACTTTCCGAGTGCACTGTAGAAGGCTGTGTGTCCACAGGCAGGCCAATTCAGATTTATCTTTTTGGGGTGGGGGTCCAAATTTGTTTTTTTGACCAATCACATCAGATCTTTTTACGGCGAACAATTGGTGGGAAAAAAGATTGGGCTGCCTGTGTAAACAAAGCCTAATGCCACATTCAAAACAACTGGGAACTCATAAATCTCAGATTTCAGTGTGTTCAAACTGTAAACTCGGAAAGAAACGATCTCCGACTGGGTTCAACGATCAACCTCTCAATTCACGGTTTTGAACACGGCATTAATCTGTGGCGGGATGGACAGACACTCTTTTTCACCGAGGTAAAGTTGGTTTTATATTCACTAATTCGGACATTCAACAGACATTTCCCAAAGCGATTTAAAAATCAAATAATTCACTGTTTGTCACAATCATCAAGCTAGATATGATTTATTCTATAAATGTCTAGCATACTTTTATAACTTTTGTTTTGAGTAAAAATTCCAGTTTTGATTTGATAGAGGGCATGTAGTACGTCTAGAGGGCATGTGGTCAAAGTTCTAACGAGTCTGTAATACCCTATTAGAAGGGGCCTGGAAGAAAATTCTGCATCTTCAGTCATATTAAATTAGATTACAGGAAAAAACTACATGATGAAGGGGTCAGGCCTGACTAGCAAAGAAGACAGGTGGATGGATCAAGAAGACCAAGATAACCAAGAGGATCAACATGGACATTCCACAGTGGAGATAAGGAGAACTAAGAGTGAACCATAACATACACTGTATATATATATTAGCATGGGTATTGAAAGATACCAGAGGGTGGATAACAAAAAAAAGCGCTAATATAAGAAGTAGACGGTACATGTGTGGTTTTTGGGCAGAATGTATAATTTATGATTTGCCTCTGAACTGTATGTGAACCCCTCTGCAATCTACTGGCACTAACCATTAAAACTTCAAGCAGGCTGTCCCTATGCTATTTGCTCTCTTTCTCTCTTAAACTGCTAGCACAAAGCCTATGTGAAAATGTGTTTTTTCACAAAAGATCACGAAAAAAAATATCAACTGTCCCAAATCAGCTCTACATAATTCAGCAGGGAGGTGTGCAACTACCACACATTATACTAGTGTAGAAACTACGTCACCTACATAGGTATTACCGTATCCCTTTCAATTCACATTCCTTGCAGAAAGAACTATTTACAAACCTTTTGAAACGTCCAGAAAGACAGTGGTCTTAGAAAGGTATTTATACTTTAAAATACATATTTTATGTGAATGGATGTGGATGAAAGAATTCTGCCGGTGTTTTAATGTCCTAGTTTCATCTTTTTTTCTTTACCTCCAACTCTATACATCCAAGTGAGCCTATGAGGACCTTGGGGATCAGATTGACCATTATACCCATTGATCAAACATATAACAGACAGACACTGCTCAAAATGAGTTGTTTGTGATATCTACACTCAGTTGACACTTTATTAGGTTCACCACCCTATTCATGAAAATAAATTGCTCTTACATACATCAAGTCCAGTGGTCTTGGCTTGCTAGACCTAAAGCATGCAGAGAAGTATTCCGGTATTCTGTTACTGTTTGTTTGAACTTTAGAATGTGCAAAATGACAGTATGGTCTTTTTGTAACTCAGAAAAGTTCCAAAACATTTTTTAAATAATTCCAACACTCAGCTTGTACTGACTAATAAACTCCAACTGGACTTAAAAACTTTTCCCAGTTTCATCAACTGTTTTGAATTCACGCTGTTCCAGATGCAAAGGGAGTTGTACCTAATAAAGTGACCACTGTATCTATAGACTTTCCAGAATGTGTTCAGGGAATACCTGGGGTATTAAACATTTGGCTGTAAGTGTTGAACAGTTGAATTAATTACCTCAGGAAAAAAGCAAATACTGATACTGGAAAATAAATTTTGGGAGGTTGAATATACTTTGATGTAGGTTTGATGTACCTACTGTAGTTATTGTAATTCATGTTACATATATTTCTAAATCCCACATGGTGATCTCATGGAACCTTGCTGTTTTTATGTCTTAGCCATTAGGGGAGGTGTTATTTTTATTCTGCATTAGGCTAACAGGAAGTACAGACAAAAAGAGGGAAATTCTCAGACTTACAGTAGCTTACAACAAGGTTGACTAGGTGTTTTCCAGGTAAACTTTTGGCTCCAATGGGTTGTGTAAAGCAGAAAGATGATCTTTGGGGAACCCTTTGCTACAGGGTGTGGGATGGTGGCAAAGCACAGACAGTGAGAGAACAATGTAGTATGCAACTGTGAGGGACAGATTGTGTCTTTGAAGCACAACCTTCAGAACTATGGGTTCCAGAAAGCGTCTTTAAATGTGTCAACAATGCATAAAAATGTTGTCCTCTTTTTTTAATCAGTCTTCAATGCAAAGCAAGACTGCTCAATGTGTGCTCATCATTCAGAGAAAAAGGATGATCATCTGACCAACTGGGTTTGTCTTTGTGTAATATAACAGTAGGCTATGAAAACTCATGTAGTTTGATCCTTCAAGACATTTAGAAGTATGAAACTTTGTCTTGAAACTTTTTTATCAGGGTTATCCTTGTGTTATTGCTAGGGTTGGACATTTTGGGGAATATTCAGAGGTGGAAACTTTCCGTGGGAATTAACAGAAATAAATCGGAATTAACGGAAATATATGCAAATTAATACTAATACCATTTAAATGTAGATGTTTTTTGCATTGGATATATTTACCATATCATGTGGAGACAGAAACATAAACCTTTTACCTTATCATAAGTAGACAAGTTGCAAATGATTAAATCCTTCCAATAGAAAAAAATTACAATTTAGTTACGAATTGAACTTTAATTAAATGAGTTGACTCTTCACATGGGATGATTTCACTGAACAACAAAAGAAAGGGAATACTGAATGATCCCCAATGATCCATCGCATCTCCCACAACGTTTTCAACATACATCTGTAAAATGATAGTCTAGAAACTAAAGCTTTGGTTGTCTTCCTCTCAGGCTTCCATGTCTTCTCCCTTGACCTCCTCAATATCCACATCTTGAACATCAGACTCTGAGGCCTCCTCTTTACTGTCACTTTCCAACCTTGATGAGGATGTCTCGTTGTCAGGCTCAAAAAGCCTCAAATTTGCCTGGATGGCCACCAATTATTCAACCCTTTTATTGGTCAACCCTTGTATTGGTTACCAAACAAGAACCAGTTGTTCTCTGAGGTGGCTAATGTTGGTGGGATTTGGAGGATGATGGAGGCAACAGGGGAAAGAGCCTCAGATCCACAAAGTCCCTTCCACCAGGTGGCTGATGAGATATGTTGGCACGACTGCCATATTGCATCTCCATCCCAAAGCCCTTGCTTGAAAGTGTAGTTTGTCAGACTGCCAAGAACCTTGCCCTCGTCCAGGCCAAAGTGGCGAGACACGGTAGTGATGACACCATAGGCCTTGTTGATCTCTGCACCAGACAGGATGCTCTTGCCAGCATACTTGGGGTCCAACATGTATGCTGTGGCGGGTATGGGCTTCAGGCAGAAGTCTTCACGCTTTTTGATGTATTTCAGAACTTCAGTTTCCTCTGCTTGGAGCAACAGTGGTGGGCAGGGCTGTACGGATTTCTTCTCTTACATCTGCAAGCAGAGTCTGAACATCAGACAGGATGGCATTGTCTCCCTCAATCTGTGCAATGGCTACTGCTATAGGTTTCAGGAGTTTCAGGCTGCTTACCACTCTCTCCCAAAATACATAATCCAGGAGGATCCTCTTGATGGGGCTGTCCATATCGGCAGACTGTGATATGGCCATTTCTTGGAGAGACTCTTTCCCCTCCAGGAGACTGTAAAACATGATGTTAACACCACCCCAATGGGTGTTGCTGGGCAGCTTCAATGTGGTGCTCTTACTCTTCTCACTTTGCTTGGTGAGGTAGATTGCTGCTATAACTCGATGACCCTTCACATACCTAACCATTTCCTTGGATCTCTTGTAGAGTGTATCCATTGTTTTCAGTGCCATGATGTCCTTGAGGAGCACATTCAATGCATGAGCAGCACAGCCAATGGGTGTGATGTGAGGGTAGGACTCCTCCTCTTTAGATCAAGCAGCCTTCATGTTCGCAGCATTGTCTGTCACCAGTGCAAATACCTTCTGTGGTCCAAGGTCATTGATGACTGACTTCAGCTCATCTGCAATGTAGAGACTGGTGTGTCTGTTGTCCCTGGTGTCTGTGCTCTTGTAGAATACTGGTTGAGTGGTGGAGATAATGTAGTTAATTATTCCTTGCCCACAAACATTCGACCACCCATCAGAGATGATTGCAATACAGTCTGCTTTCTCTATGAATTGCTTGACCTTCACTTGAACTCTGCATCCAGCAAATGAGTAGATAAAGCATGTCTGGTTGGAGGGGTGTATGCTGGGCGAAGAACATTCAGAAATCTCTTCCAATATACATTGCCTGTGAGCATCAGAGGTGAACCAGTTGCATACAGAGCTCGAGCAAAACATTCATCAGCATTTCTCTGACAACGTTCCTCAATTGAGTCAAAAAAAACTTCTGATTCCAGGAGGACCATGAGCTGTTGCTATTGATAATTTGTCTGATTCATCATTTTCACCTCGAATAGAAGTAGAGGGACTTACGTCAGAGGTTGCTTGTTGTGAGCACTGAGGGAACTTTACGCACTTGGCCAGATGATTCTGCATCTTTGTTGCATTCTTCACATATGATTTGGCACAGTATTTGCAAATGTACACAGCTTTTCCTTCTACATTAGCTGCAGTGAAATGTCTCCACACATCAGATAGTGCCCGTGGCATTTTCCTGTAAAGATTAGAAAAAAAATAGTAAAAAATAAGAAATATAATTCCATGCACAGATAACTAGTTAAGCAGTTAGAGTAAACAACTCCTTTGTAAGATAAATGTTTTAAAATTAAACATGTATGGAAACAGGTGAATTAACACTCAGTTAGCAGGCTCAAGCAAGCTAAACCCCACATGGTGGTAAAAACTAACTAGCAGAAATTGTTAACAAGTTAGAAATGATTTAAACACACTTTGCTCTAGGCTACTATTTATTAGTTAACAAAAAATAATGTATGTCATATAAAATATACCCCACCCAGTATTGTAATCAAAACTTACCAGAAAGCATGTAGTCCTTGGCTCAGACAGTGTAGTAGTGTGGGCTCAATAGCATCTCATTATGTGCAAGATCTTGAGAATCAGCTGTACATGTGATGGAAGAGTGCACTGCAATTCCATTGAATTGGGGATAGTTTAACCAAAATATGCCACAAGACCTAGAATTGCCTTATGTGTATCCCACAAAAAAGGTTCACTGTTATAAGCTAACTTTTTTGATGAATTTAAGCAAAATTCCCACATTTCCCGGGCTTAACTTCCCATGGAGAATTTTCAGAAAATTTCCAGCCCTTTGCAACCCTAGTTATTGCTCTAATGCTCTATTATCATTACTCTATTTTATTATTCCTACTATGAGAGATACTAGATACATACTATGACAGTGTCACGTTCCTGACCTGTTTTTCTGTTAGTTTTGTATGTGTTAGTTGGTCAGGACGTGAGTTTGGGTGGCCAGTCTATGTTTTCTGTTTCTATGTTGGTTTAAAGGGTGACCTGATGTGGCTCTCAATTAGAGGCAGGTGGTTTCATTTCCTCTGATTGAGAGCCATATTAAGGTAGGTGTTTTCACACTGTTTGTTTGGGGTGGTTGTCTCCTGTGTCAGTGTCTGTATGTTACGCCACACGGGACTGTTTTCGGTTTTGTTTTGTTGTTCGTTCGTTTTATGTACCATAAAACCTGAAACCCCACCTCTTTAAGGAATACCTAGGATAGGATAAAGTAATCCTTCTAACCCCCCCCCCCCCCCCTTAAAAGAGTTAGATGCACTATTGTAAAGTGGTTGTTCCACTGGATATTCATAAGGTGAATGCACCAATTTGTAAGTCGCTCTGGAATAAGAGCGTCTGCTAAATGACTTAAATGTAAAATGTAAATGTAGTCAGTTTTCCTGTTATTGCGTTCTTCGTGTTTCATGTAAGTTCGTCGTCCAGGTCTGTCTACATCGTTTATTGTTTTTGTTTAATTATTCAAGTATAGTTCGTTTTTTCGTCTTGTTTAAATAAATTATGTCATCAACACAACGCTGCATTTGTGTTCAATCCCTGCTTCCTCTCTTCGGATGAAGAGGAGGAGGAAGCCGTTACAGAACCACCCACCAATCCAGAACCAAGCAGCGGAAATTCGAGCAGCGGCCAAAGAATCAGGACTCATGGACTTGGGAGGAATATTAGAGGGAAAAGGACACTGGGCGCACATTGGGGAATATCGCGCCGCTCGTGAGAGAATGGAGGCAGCGAGAGCCCAACAGCGGTGGTATGAGGAGGCAGCAAGGAGACGTGGCTGGAAGCCGAGAAGAAACCCCAAAAATTTCTTGGGGGGGGCTAAGAGGTAGTGGGCCAAGGGCAGTAGGAGACCTGCGCCACTTCCCAGGCTTACCGTGGAGAGCGGGAGTACGGGCAGACACCGTGTTACGCAGTAGAGCGCAAGGTGTCTCCTGTACGTGTGCATAGCCCGGTGCGGGTTATTCCACCTCCCCGCACTGGTAGGGCTAGATTGGGCATTGAGCCAGGTGTCATGAGGCCGGCTCAACGGTCTGGTCTCCAGTGCGTCTCCTCGGGCCGGCTTACATGGCACCAGCCTTACGCATGGTGTCCCCGGTTCGCTACTAATGCCCGGTGCGGGTTATTCCACCTCCCGCACTGGTCGGGCGACGGGGAGTATTCAACCAGGTAAGGTTGGGCAGGCTCGGTGCTCAAGGGAGCCAGTACGCCTGCACGGTCCGGTATTTCCGGCGCTACCTCCCCGCCCAGCCCAGTACCACCAGTGCCTACACCACGCACCAGGCTTCCAGTGCGTCTTCAGAGCCCTGTTCCTCCTCCACGCACTCTCCCTATGGTGCGTGTCTCCAGCCCAGTGCCTCCAGTTCCGGCACCAGCACTAAGCCTCCTGTGCGTCTCCAGAGCCCTGTACGCACTGTTCCTTCTCCCCGTACTCCGTCCTGTGTGCGTGCACTCAGCCCGGTGCCACCATGCCGGTACCACGCCCACCAGGCCTATAGTGCGCTTGAGAGGTCAGTGTGCCCTGTCCCTGCTCCCCGCACTAGCTTGAAGTGCGTGTCTCCAGTCCGGTGCCTCCAGTTCCGGCACAACGCACCAGGCCTACAGTGCGTCTCAGCCGGCCAGAGTCTGCCGTCTGCCCAACGGCGCCTGAACTGTCCGTCTGCCAAGCGCCGCATGAACTGCCCGTCTGTATTGAGCCTTCAAAGCCGCCCGTCTGCCATGAGCCTGCAAAGCCGCCGTCTGCCATGAGCCGCTAGAGCCTTCCGCCAGACAGGAAGCCGCTAGAGCCTTCCGCCAGACAGGAGCCGCTAGAGCCTTCGCCAGACAGGAGCAGCCAAAGCCTTCCGCCAGACAGGAGCAGCCAAAGCCTTCCGCCAGACAGGATCAGCCAGAGCCATCCGTCTCCGCAGCGCCGTCTGAGCCATCCGTTCTCCCCAGCGCCGTCTGAGCCATCCGTCTCCCCAGCGCCGTCTGAGCCATTCCGTCTCCCCAGCGCCGTCTGAGCCATCCGTCTCCCCAGCGCCGTCTGAGCCATCCGTCTCCCCAGAGCTGTCTCTCTGCCCAGAGCTGTCTTTCAGTCCGGAGTTGCCCCTCTATCCTGAGCTACCTCTCTATCCTGACCTACCTCTCGGTCTGGAGCTATCTCTCTATCCCGGTGCTGCCCCTTTGTCCTGTTGCTGCCCCTTATCTTAAGGTTAACATTTAATTAAGTGGTGTAAGATGAGGGTGGTCATTCTAAGGGGAGACGTAAGCTGGGATTGACTATGGTGGGGTGGGGACCTCGCCCAGAGCCTGAGCCACCACCGGTGTCAGATGCCCACCCAGACCCTCCCTAGACTTTGTGCTGGTGCGCCCGGAGTTCGCACCTTGAGGGGGGGGTTATGTCAGTTCCTGACCTGTTTTCTGTTATGTTGTATGTGTAGTTGGTCAGGAGTGAGTTTTGGGTGGGCAGTCTATGTTTTCTGTTTCTATGTTGGTTTAAAGGTGACCTGATGTGGCTCTCAATTAGAGGCAGGTGTGTTTTCATTTCCTCTGATTGAGAGCCATATTAAGGTAGGTTTTTCACACTGTTTGTTTGTGGGTGGTTGTCTCCTGTGTCAGTGTCTGTATGTTACGCCAAACGGGACTGTTTTCGGGTTTTGTTTGTTTGTTCGTTTTATGTAGTCAGTTTTCCTGTATTGCGTTCTTCGTGTTTCATGTAAGTTCGTCGTCCAGGTCTGTCTACATCGTTTATTTGTTTTGTTAATTATTCAAGTATAGTTCGTTTTTTCGTCTTGTTTAAATAAATTATGTCATCACACAACGCTGCATTTGGTTCAATCCCTGCTCCTCCTTTTCGGATGCAGAGTCAGGTTGGAGACCTGAGCCCACTCCTCTTATTGTAAGCACGCGTTACTGTCAGGCACCGTGTTATGCGGTTAAGCGCACGGTGTCGCCAGTACAAGTCCATAGCCCGGTAAAGCCGTTTCGGTCCAGGGTATCCTGCGCCGGCTCTGTGGGCTGTGTCTCCGGGGCGCTGGGTGGGTGTAGTGCGTCTATGCCTGCGCAGGGCGAATGTGGGAGTTGAGCCTAAGGGAGAGGTGCCGCGTATATGCACTAGAATCTCCAGTGCTCACCCACAGCCCGGTTCAACCTGTGCCTGCACTCTGGAGGGTCGGGGCTAGAGTAGTCATCCAGCCTGGGGAGTGGTGCCAAGGCTGCGCACCAGAGCTCCAGTGCTCCCCCACAGCCCGGTCCTTCCGGTGCCTCCAAGCACCAGGCCTCCTGTAGGTCTCCCCAGCCTGGTGGGTCCTGTGGCAGCCCCACGCAGCAGCTGTCTCCTCCCTCCAGGTTCTCTCCTCAGGCCAGAGCCGCTACCGCGGTAAATGCCCACCCAGACCCTCCCCTATAGGTTCAGGTTTTGCGGCCGAGTCCGCACCTTTGGGGGGGGGGGGGGGGGGGGGGGTACGTCACGTTCTGACCTTTAGTTTCCTTTTATGTCTTTATTTTAGTTTGGTCAGGGTGAGTTGGGGTGGGCATTCTATGTTGTTTCTTCTATTGTTTGTTCTATGTGTTTTGGCCTAGTATGGTTCTCAGAGGCAGGTGTCAGTCGTTGTCTCTGATTGGGAGCCATATTTAGGTAGCCTGTTTTTCATTGTGTTTTTGTGGGTGATTATTTTCTGTTCTGTGTTTTTGTTTCACCGTACAGGAGTGTTCGTTTGTCGTTTTATTGTTTTTGTTCAGTGTTCATTATTTTCGTATTAAAACAATATGGACACTTACCACGCTGCGCATTGGTCCTCTTCTTCCAACCACAACAAGCGTTACACAGTGGAAGTCGGAAGTTTACATACACCTTAGCAAAGTACATTTAAACTCAGTTTGTCACAATTCCTGACATTTAATCCAAGTAAAAATTCCCTGTTTTAGGTCAGTTAGGATCACCACTTTATTTTAAGAATGTGAAATGTAAGGAATAACATTAGAGAATTATTTATTTCAGCTTTTCTTTCTTTCATCACATTCCCAGTGGGTCAGAAGTTTACATACACTCAATTAGTATTTGGTAGCATTGCCTTTAAATTGTTTAACTTGGGTCAAACCTTTTAGGTAGCCTTCCACAAGCTTCACACAATATGTTGGGTGAATTTTGGCCAACATTCCTCCTGACAGCGCTGGTGTAACTGAGTCAGGTTTGTAGGCCTCCTTGCTTGCACATGCTTTTTCAGTTCTGCCCACAAATTTTCTATAGGATTGAGGTCAGGGCTTTGTGATGGCCACTCCAATACTTTGACTTTGTTATCCTGAAGCCATTTTGCCACAACTTTGGAAGTATGCTTGGGGTCATTGTCCATTTGGAAGATCCATTTGCGACCAAGCTTTAACTTCCTAATTGATGTCTTGAGATGTTGCTTCAATATATCCACATAATTGTCCTGCCTCATGATGCCATCTATTTTGTGAAATGCACCTGCAGCAAAGCACCCCCACAACATGATGCTGCCACCCCCGTGCTTCACAGTTGGGATGGTGTTCTTCGGCTTGCAAGTCTCCCCCTTTTTCCTCCAAACATAACGATGGTCATTATGGCCAAACAGTTCTATTTTTGTTTCATCAGACCAGAGGACATTTCTCCAAAAAGTATGATCTTTGTTCCCATGTGCAGTTGCAAACCGTAGTCTGGCTTTTTTATGGTGGTTTTGGAGCAGTGGCTTCTTCCTTGCTGAGTGCGCTTTCAGGGTATGTTGATATAGGACTCGTTTTACTGTGGATATAGATAATTTTGTACCCGTTTCTTCCAGCATCTTCACAAGGTCCTTTGCTGTTGTTCTGGGATTGATTTGCACTTTTCACACAAGTACGTTCATCTCTAGGAGACAGAACGCGTCTCCTTCCTAAGCGGTATGACGGCTGCGTGGTCGCATGGTGTTTATACTTGTATACTATTGTTTGTACAGATGAACGTGGTACCTTCAGGCGTTTGGAAATTGCTCCCAAGGATGAACGAGACTTGTGGAGGTCTACAAAAAAAAATTCTGAGGTCTTGGCTGATTTCTTTTGATTTTCCCATGATGTCAAGCAAAGAGGCAGTGAGTTTGAAGGTAGGCCTTGAAATACATCCACAGGTACATCTCCAATTGACTCAAATGATGTCAATTAGCATATCAGAAGCTTCTAAAGCCATGACATAATTTTCTGGGATTTTCCAAGCTGTTTAAGGCACAGTCAACTTAGTGTACGTAAACTTCTGACCCACTGGAATTGTGAATTATAAGTGAAATAATCTGTCTGTAAACAATTGTTGGAAGAATTACTTGTGTCATGCACAAAGTAGATGTCCTAACCGACTTGCCAAAACTATAGTTTGTTAACAAGAAATTTGTGGAGTGGTTAAAAAACAAATTTTAATGACTCCAACCTACATAAGTTTATGTAAACTTCCGACTTCAACTGTAGCTTTAAATGTTATTTCATAGATGTTATGTATTTATATCAATTCAAAACTGGAATTTTTCCTCAAAACAAAGGTTGTAAAGGTATGCTACACATTTATAGAATAAATCCTACCTAGCTTGATGTTTCTGTGACAAACGGTGAATTAGTTATTGATTTTTACATTTTTAAATGGCTTTTGGCAAATGTCGAATGTCTGAATGTTTGTTGAGTGTCTGTTGAATGTGTGAATATAAAACCAACTTTACCTCGGTCTCTTTTTCATGGCACGTCGATACAAAGTGATTTTCTTAGCAAAATAGGAGAGGATTTTTCGACTATTAGGTGAACGCGGCATGAAGTCGGAAACATTAGGAGTTACCAGTTGTTTTGAATGCGGCGTATGCACACCGAAATAATCGAATATGGATTTTCATTCAGGAAGTCAACTACTAGCTAGCTATAAACAACTAAAATTGCTAAAGAAGCTATTTGCGAGCAAACAGACTAATATTAAGTGATTATTAAAGATTATTCCATTTATTGTTGTGTGCATAGCATAACTAGCTTTCAATTGGTGAAAATGTCCACCTCGTCCTCCCTCGTAAAAAAATAGCTAGCTAACGTTAACTAGATAGACATCAACAGCCTTTTAAAAAAGGCCTTTAAATGCACAGAATTTGATGAGCCTTATTTATTATGTTTTTCTTTCTTGCTTTGAACCAGATTTATATGATCCAGTTAAAAATTGTTGAAGAAGAAGAAGAGGACTACAGGGGTGAAAGTCAACTGCTCCATCATGTAGTGTCCAACAATGATGAAAGACTCCTTGATGAGCTGGTCTCTCAAGAAAAGTACAAGAAGTTTCTCAACTGTAGGAGCGGCTGGGGTATCCCAGGAACACCTTTACGAATGGCAGCATCTAAAGGTCATCTCAGGTTCTACTGCCCCACGGAGTGGAGGTGGACTTTCTAGACGTGAAGGCTCAGACCCCAATCTTCACAGCTGTCTGTGGGAAATACTTGAACTGTGTTTTAGCCCTCCTCAGGGCAGGTGTTAACCCCAGTGGCAGCTTGTAAAACAACTGCTCCCCTGTCTTGACTGCAGCTAGAGAAGGGGATGTTGAGATTCTGAAGCAACTACTTAAACATGGTGCTGAGGTCAACTCCAGGTCCAAAGTCTTGCTGTTTACTTCAAGTGCCAGTGTTTCTAGTGGCCTCCTCTATCTGTCTGCTGTGTATGGACTGCTTTAAAGTATTGCTTCTCTTACGGGGCTGATCCAAATTACAACTGCACAGATGCACAGATTCTTAGAAAAATCAAGCAGCCCAAGACTGTCCTTGAAATGTGCCGCAGACAGGGCTGTGGGGTGGAGTACATCCAACTATTGATTGACTTTGGTGCAAATGTCGACTTCCCAACTCTCATCATAGAGAAATCCACAAAGCAGAATGAGGCTGTGGAGCTCCTGCTGCAAGAAAGAGGTGATGAAGGAGTTATGCTGTTGATAAACCTTAGTATTCTCCAATTGATTTCTGTTAATGTTTTTATTGACATCTAGGGTTATTGTTTTGTTTTTTAATTGCTACTTGACAATACAGTACTGTACTGCTTTACCAACAGAGCAGCATTTGGCTATTTGAATAAACTCTTGAATCTGTGAATTTAAAAATACCTGATTATTACACATTAACTAACTCAAATTCAATTCTCTTTGCTAGGTTGTCCCAAGTCCCTCGTATCACAGTGCCAACTTGCCATCCGAGGATACCTCAGGAAGATCAACAAAATCCAGTCCATTGACCATTTGGAAATGCCATCAAGCATGATAAACTTCTTGCATTACAAATCAGTCCCCAAAACTGCTATATATCTCTGTTGAAAGCATATACTGTCACTATACTTTTGCTACATGAAATATAATGCTTACTTTTTGCAAAACATTTCATAGTGATGTTACACATTTTTGTCCTTTGTTTTAGAGAATATTTGTGTAATATACATCTGTTTGAATTTATGTGCATTTTGAAAGACTGCAATGTACGTATAAAATATAATGTGCTGTAAAAAGTACAGCCATTAAAATGGCTTGAACAAATTTTGCAACAGAACATTTATTTTTATTTTTACACTTTATGTGCATACACCCCTTGAATTTTTTTCACATTTTGTTGTGTAGCAGCCTGAATTTAAAATGAATTTTAGATTTTTGGGGGGGTCACTGGTCTACACACAAAAAATACCCCATAATGTCAAAGTGGAATTCTGTTTTTGAAATGTTTAAAATTAATAAAAAATGAAAGCTGAAATGTCTTGAGTCAAGTATTCAACCCTTTGTTATGGCAAGCATAAATACGTTCAGTAGTAGAAATGTGCTTAACAAATCACATAATAAGTTGCATAGACTTACTCTGTGTGCAATAATAGTGTTTAACATGATTTTTGAATGACTCCCTCATCTCCGTAGCCCTCACACAATTATCTGTAAAATCCCTCAGTCGAGCATTGAATTTCAAACACAGATTCAACCACAAAGACCAGGGAGATTTACCACTGCCTTGCAAAGAAGGGCACCTATTGGTAGATCAGTAAAAAACATAAAACGGTCATTGAAAATCCCTTTGAGCATGGTGAAGTTATTAATTACACTTTGGATGGGGTATCAATACACCCAGTCACTATAAAGATACAGGTGGTCCTTCCTAACTCAGTCGCCGGAGAGGAAGGAAACCTCTCAGGGATTTCACTATGAGGCCATTCACTATGAGAATGGATCAAAAACATTGTAGTTACTCCACAATACTAACCTAACTGACTGAATGTTCTGAATACAAAGTGTTATGTTCGGGCAAATCCAAAACAACACATTACCGAGTGTAACGGATGTGAAATGGCTAGCTAGTTAGCGGGTACGCGCTAGTAGCGTTTCAATCAGTTACGTCACTTGCTCTGAGACTTAAGTAGGGTTTCCCCTTGCTCTGCAAGGGCCGCGGCTTTTGTGGAGCGATGGGTAACGACGCTTCGTGGGCGACTGTTGTTGATGTGTGCAGAAGGTCCCTGGTTCGCGCCCGTGTCGGGGCGAGGGGACGGTCTAAAGTTATACTGTTACACGAGTACCACTCTCCATACTTTCAAGCATAGTGATGGCTGCATCATGTTATAGGTATCTTTGTTATTGTTAAGGACTGGGGAGTTTTTCTGGATAAAAAAAGAAATGGAATGGAACTATGTACAGGAAAAATCCTGGAGGAAAACCTGGTTCAGTCTGCTTTCCACCAGACACTGGGAGATTAATTCACCTTTCAGCAGGACAATAACCTAAAACACAAGGCCAAATATACACCGGAGTTGCTTACTAAGAAGACAGTGAATGTTACTGAGGGGCCAAGCAACAGTTTTGACTTAAATCTACTTGAAAATCTATGGCAAGACCTTAAAATGGTTGTCTAGCAATGATCAACAACCCATTTGACAGAGCTTGAATAATTCTGAAAAGAATAATGGGCAAATGTTGCACAATCCAGGTGTGGAAAGCTCTTAGAGACACCCAGAAAGACTCACAGCTGTAATCGCTGCCAAAGATGCTTCTACAAAGTATTGACTCAGGGGAGTGAATACTTATGTCAATTATTTCATTTTCAATACATTTGCAAACATTTCTAAAAACATGTTTTTAGTTTGTCATTATGGGGTATTGTGTGTAGATGGGTGAGAAACAAATCTATTTGATTCATTTTTAATTCAGGCTGAATAAGTCAAGGTGATCTCATTGGTGGAGTGCACCATGCAAGTAATAATATACATAATTGACATTACATTGATGGTGTAGCTGACGTTCCAGTAGTCTACTAACAATACAATTTCAACTGAGCTATGATAATAGCCATGCAGACCTAACAACGTTTCAAGTGTGTACAGTGAAACGCTTAACTTGCAAACTCTACTCAACAGTGCACTATTCAATGTATATAAAAACACGAGAAATAGGAAATAAGAGAGGAAGCTATATGCAGGGTCTGCCAGTAACAAATGTACAATGTGCAGGCATACTGGAATATTTGAAGTAGGTACTACTTAACTAGAAAATGAAAGATAAATTGACCATCAAATTATTTAATGAATGTCTTGTTGGCGAAATTATCCTAGTTTGAGCATCCGGAGGACAAGAAGAGTGTCCGAGAAGAGTGTCCAAGAAGAGTGTCCGACTCAACTTTTCTGTTTAGTGATTATTTTGTCGTTTATTTTTTACTTTATTTTCACAAAATGTATCAGATATTATTTCTTACAACTGACCCGTTTCTAATTTCTCGTGTTTTTTCTTCTACTGTTTACAATAGACGATAACTAAAAAGAAAGACATACCCCGTCCGCACTACGACTACCAGAATTCAATGCGCATATGAACAAGAGGCTCCAGACTGTTAACGCGACTGAACAAAGTGAATCGGATTTATTGTGTATATTATCCTGGGGTGTAGCAGCCAAACAACAAGGTTGGTTAATTTATATATCTCCCCATCGCCTAAACACGACTTTTATTGGGAAGGTGTTTTGAAAATTTGGCGAACATTTCCCTCGTTGTAATGCTAGCCACCGTTTGACGCTTGCAGGGAATTATTGTATTCTAGGCTAGCTAACTAGTTAGCTAACGTAGCTTATCACCTCTACTGCCAGTGTGTAACAGTTATATTTCCCAACAATGGTAGTTACTGTAGCAAGAAAGTAAAATGTTATTTATTGGCAGTAGCTAGCTAGATTGCTAGCAAGCTAGATTAATACAATCACATCAATTTCGGAATATTAGCTAGGTAGATGATAATTTGCTGGTAGTTTACGTCCTTCAGATTTAGAGGCCACACACAAGCTAACGTTAGGCATTAAGTTAGCTACACATAGCTAAGCTTTGTTGTTGTCCTAACCCGACGACTGCTTGGGTAACAAACGTCATGCTTCTGTTTTCTCGCGTAGTGTGTAGCATAGCATAATAAACAATTAGGCCTACATAGCTAATGGTTTTGTTTCCAAAACAGGTGATGACTTGATAGCTATGCCAAGTTAAAACAGTTTTGGCACGTCCTATTGTTTATTTATCTGCGCATAATGTTGCACCTAGATAATGGACAACTTGCTTTACACTTTTTATGCAGATAGCATGACACTGCTGTTGTGAAAGGTTTGTCAGATCATTAACTATAAACGTGTTATTTCCTCTAATGCGAAGAAAAACATTCCAACATGCTTGATGTAGGCCCACCAGTGTATAAAACAGAATCGAATCATTCTATGCCTAATCCTTCATTTGTCCTACATTTCAGAAAACATGGAAGCAAATGGTTTTGTAGGATGGCTTGGCAGGAGTCTTCTTTGCACCTGATGGTGATGACTGTCATGCTCTCTGTTCATTTCATCTTCCTGTAGATTGTGTTGCCATGGAGCCCTGCGGAGGAAATGAGCCAGCAAGTTATACAAAGCATTTGTCTGCTGGCTGTGAGCAGACAGCCATGGGTGGCCAGGATTCACAGACTGAGGTAAAGCCTCCATCTGACACATTTGATGCTGTGCCCCCAGAGCCTCAGCCATCAGGGAAACTGAAGAGGACTGCCTTAAGATTCTTTGGAGGACGTAAAAGCATTTGTGTTTTGCCCAACTTCTTTGGAGGGAGGAACAAAAATCAGAACAAGTGTGCCTCTAAAAAGGTAGTAAGCAAGAGTAAAACGCATGATGGACTTAGCAAGGCAGGTTGGGAGGACAGTCTGGGAAGTGGATATGTTCCAGCAGGAGATTTTGAGTACCACAGCCAGACTCCTAGCACTTGTTGTAGTGAATTTGGTCACTCTACTGGTGATCAGAAGTCCTTCTCCCTCCCCCGGCAGAAAAAGGGTTTGAGGGGACTTTTTAACAGCATCAGGCGTCATAGAAAGAACAGAAATTGTGATTTAGAAAAAAATGAAATGGTTGCAATGTCTCATGTCTGCAACAAAGGGGTGCCAATTGCCCAGTCTAAGATTGACCAAAATGACACTGAGTGCCTGAACAGTTTGTCTGAATCCAATGTGCCTGTTTCGGCAAATGTCGAAGATTGTTTGACTATTGCGCCTGAATGTATTAATGTTGATGTCATAGTGTCTGAGAACAACATGGTGAAACAAAGAAGTGTGGATTCTCTTGTAGGGGAACTGATGAAAGGCAAGGACATTGTAGCAAAGAATGATAACCCCAAAAAACATGAAGAGACACTCCATGAAACCACTGAACCTGGTTCTCTCCGGAACACCAGCCTAGAGTCTACAGTGAATGTCCAGCTGCCTACTGGCTCATCTCAAATAAGCTTGCTTTATGGTGATGTGGCGTCTCTGAAGAGTTTTGACTCACTCACTGGCTGTGGTGACATAATAGCTGATCAAGATGACGACAGTATTGCAGAGAGCACAGTCTCGGGGGAAAGGAGTCGAAATGCAGGCAAAAGGAGTTCCTGTTATGTTACCTACCAGGGTGGAGGAGAAGAAATGGCCACCCCTGATGAGGTGGCTGGAGACTATCTCCATGACCTCTGGGAAAATGACGCTGCAGAGAACATTTGTTATACAGACAGCCAGGAACCAGACTTTCTAGAACACAGTGAAAGTCCTAGAATGACACCTGAAGAGCCATCTAGCTCCTATAACATGGACATCAGCAACAACAGCAATGGTGATCTTGAAGTTACAGAGACCACCCTTACATCTGCGGATGTCATGACCCCTCAGAGTGACCATCAAGAGTCAGTTCCTAACAGCGATGAGGGTTACTATGACTCTACCACCCCAGGACAAGATGAAGACGGACGTGACAAAGTTGACAAGATCAGGACGGATAGACTACCAAGGGACAGTTACAGTGGCGACGCTCTGTATGAGCTTTTTGAGCCTGATGATAGTCTTATCAGTCCACCTCTTGAAAAATCTAAGCTGCCTGATCCACTTGAGTTTTTAGAAATGCCAGCTCAGTGTAGTGATGTAAATGCTATGTTCACTCCTGAAACGGATCTAATGGAAGAGGACAGGCTGACTTTGATCCAGCAGGACCTTCTCTGTGCGGAGTTGAAAAGCATGTGTAAACTTTCCAAAGAGCATGCTCTGTTCACCAAAGGGAGGATCCACCAAGATAATAGCTTCCAGGAAAGCATTTCTAAGGTCAACACAAAAACTCAAGCCTCTATGAAAGAGGACCAGGTCAACCCAGAGGCTTTGAATAAAAAGGAAAACCGATCGCATGCCATAGAGCAGAGATATTTCAAAGCCTGTAATGGTGGGAATAGTGAGAGAATGTCAGATGCAGCTTTTAGCTCCCTGGCCTCAAAAACATGTCAATCACAAGGAATGTGCCCTGAGCAAAACAAGCCACAGTCCCCCCACTTAAGAGGAAACCATGATATTTCTAAAGAAACAAATAATGACTTGAAGGATGACCAGGCAATTTGCTTCTCCCAAGCCCTAGTGGACTTTACAAAACAGTCACAGTTTTATAGTAATTCAACTGAAAGCATGGGAGGCTCTGAGTCAGGCTCTCCCTTTTCCCAAAACATGCAATCCCTCCCTGCCATTGTCACATTTGATGTCGTGGACATGGATAATGAGGGGGAATATGATCAGCAGATGGATATGGTAATAGGGGAGGAAGACATCACGTCGCCTTACGAAGTGTTTGAAGAAAGCTACCTGCAAAAGGATGCGTTTGCTGAATGTGACTTACAAATGTTTGACCTCTATGAACGGAGTCTCCTCAGTAATACTTGGGGAATTGCCAGCCTGCCACGTCACCTTAGCCTTACACGAGTCCATCAGTCGAGTCCACTGGCTCCTCTGCCGAGTCCTTTGGCCTTAAATAGGAGGAGTAGATCCCTGGACACAGAGAGCTTGGAGTTAGAGATGACTGACATGTATTTAGGGAGTGGGGCAGCGCTAGCGTCATGCCCTAGAACTGAAAGAGTCTCAAAGATGGCGTCCTCACTTCACCGCAAAAATAATGGTCTCATTTCCACTTCAGAAAATGGGGACAATAGAAACATGTTGCAGTCATGGCAACCAGATACTGAGGGGACTGTAACCCACCCAGGAGCAGATGGGAAAAGAAAAGAGCAGACGCACAGTCTCTATCAAACCCAAGACGGACGCGTGGTATCATTCAGTCAGCCAGTCAGTCGAGTCCCAAACTGTAAACCTCAACCGATCTCAGCTAGCAAATTGACTGACAGAATATCCTGTAATTCTATCCCTCAGAATACAGGACCATTGCATAGGCCATCTCATCTTCCTTTGCAATCAGAATCCTGTCGGCCTCAGGCCCCTGGTCGACCTCATGCCCACTATGGGAGATCAGATAAGGCATCAGGTGGTGGGGGTGAGGCCCTTTTTTACACATCGACTGTTGACTCTCATCCTTACAATCAACACAGTAAGATTAGGCCAGTGGGGATCACCCATGGAATGCCTCATCTTTGCTCTGAGTCTGGGAGTCCTGTAAGCCCAGTGGACTATGAGCAGCTGCCAGACTTCACCAGTAAAGGAAGAAAAGCAGTGGAAATGGTGCGCCCTGTTGAATGTAGCAAACACATGTCTGGAGCAAATCCCTAAAAATGGGATGAAACCTCTACAGTTAGCATATAGGCCTGTATCCCACGTTTTCATACTATGTGCCACCAAAAAGACACCATCTAGTACGTTTACATCACCGAAAATAGAATGATTGTCTGTTACCGTTATCACACATTGCAAATGTGCTGTTTTGATTAATAAGCTATTGTATTTCAATGTGACGTACAAGCCTTAGAATTTGTGTTGCAATGGATAAGGAAGCCTGTGCTGTTCTATCGTACTGCGTTATCTTGTGAACAGTCATCAAAATACAGACTCTCCCATGCAATCTTTCATTAAAATGTTCAGGCCTGAGTATACCTTGCATTTGCTCAGCCCAGCGTTAGGCTACACATCACATATTGGTAGCTAAACTACATGGTATTTTCACTCTGTCAAGTTGTAGGTGGCCTTTTAGTCTTTTTTTTAATGACTTTCTTTACAGAAAGCTGTTTACTGCAGTCTGTGCTAGTACACTATTATGATGGTATTAGATTGTGATGCATTTATAAGATTCAGCTTCAACGTGCAGATTTGGATAGCAGGTCAGTTAACCTTTTTTTAGATATCAAATGTAGGGGGAACCGCATCGGTAATGTCTTACATTTTCGTGAAACTGATTTTGTTGGATTTTTATTTTATTTTTAAATAATGGTTACGCTGTATGTTTTATTTTTGGTTGACAGAATCTGATATCTGAAAATAATGCTTTGTTCTTTAGATTTGTATTCTGTAGTACCTCTGCAAGAATTCTAAAAAGTGATGTTAAATTTGTATTCACAACCAATCCATCTGCTGAAAACTGATATAGATTGATTTTTACCCAGGTAATCGTAACTCAACTGTCTGCTGGCAAAGTCTCTGAAATTGTATCATGCTGGTTGGCATTTTGGGATATTGCCCCAGTTACCATTTTTTTTGTCTAGCACTATGAAGAATATAATGCTGCCTTGCACTTAAATCCTCGATACATTTGTTTTGTTTGTAGATAAAAAGACAAAAAACAAGGGGTTGGTTGGGATACTTTTTTATTGCCGATTTTAGTAGATTCATCATAAATGTTCCTTTATTTCTGTGATTATCATACTATTGTAAGACCTTTTCCATATATTATACTCATTGACCAACTCTGCATTTGTTTCTACATCTCAGCACTTTCTTTTCTACACTACATTGTCTGTTTCATCTGTAAGACCTGTCCTAACTACAGTTAGTTTTATGTATTTACTGAGCACATGGCTACATGTTTAACCTTTGTATTTTGAGCATTAATACATCTTGTCATGATTCTTGTCTTTAAAGTGGCAATCTGTAGTTCCAACAATAACGAAGCGGTCAACCCCCACTGATCTGGTAAACAGCTGAGGGATAGGGCAGAAGAAATGTATCCACTTTCAAACTCATGAACAGACCTAATATGTATCAATGATGATATCAAAATTATAGTTTTAATCATGTTTTTAGGCTGTACAGTGTTAGTTGACTTTTTGCAACTTTAATTACAAACAAAGGAGTAAGACATTTTGTGTTCTGATTTCGGTATGGCAGTTACAGTAAGCTCATGAGGCATCTTGACGTTTTATTCTTCAAGAACATTAATTAAAGTCTACAAATGTATGTAACTGCTGCAGATTGCCCCTTTTTAAGTTAGATTTTTCCTATGTTATTGTTTTCTGTCAGCTGTTACAACTGAATTTGTTGTGGTAAGCTATCTGTGACAATTTCATGCCCAAAGATGTGTTTTCCCATGTTGACACAACCAATTATGGGAGATTTAGTATGTGTTTTTGCTCTCACTGGCATTGACAAAGGGCACATCTGTAATTGTATCAATTCACTTTTTCAACAATAAGGAATAGGCTGTATATGTATATCAATTTCTTGATTTGTCACGTACACGCCGAAGCAGCTGGTATGAATGAAAGCAAATGTTCACATTTCTATGCCTACATGTAGCATATACAGTGGGGTCTGAAATTATTGACACCCTTGATAAAGTTGAGCAAAAATTACTATAAAATAATTAAAATACAATGTTAAAAATTGGGAATTGGGAAACTAATACAATCGCTCAGAGAAAGAGATTTTGTCTAACAAGATGGGTCAAATTTTTGATACCCCTGTTTTCAATACCTCACCTTGTGAGGTTAACGGCACTGAGCGTTTTTTGTAAAATGTTTTGAGTTCGAGAACACATTGGGAGGTATCTTAGACCATTCCACCATACACAATAGTTCCAGATCCTTGATATACATTGCTCTTATGGACTGCCCTTTTCAAACCACAGGTTTTCAATCGCTTTCAAGTCCGGAGACTGAAATGGCCATTGCAAAATGTTGATTTTGTGGCCAATGAACAATTTCTTTGTGATTAAAAAAAAAAAAAACATGATTGGGGTTATTGTCTTGCTGGAGAATCCACGTGTTGCCAAGTTTTAGCCTCTTGGCAGAAGCAACCAGGTTTTTGGCTAAAATATCCAGGTATTGGGTAAAGTTATTGATGCTGTTGACCTTAACAAGTGCCCCAGGACCAGTGGAGGAAAAATAGCCCCATAACATCAAAGATCCACCACCATATTTTACAGTGGGCATGTTTTTTTTCTTCTGCTCATGCATTCTCATTTCGATACCAAACCCACCACTTGTGTGCATGGCCAAGGAGCTCTATTTTCATATCATCCAACAAATGTAAGCGCCTGGAGTTTGCTAAACGGCTTTGGCACTTGGATTGGAACTGACGCTTTCGTCACATGATAATAGCGCTCTTTGGCCACACACACACCAGTGATGGGTTTGGCGTCAATTGAGAAGTAAGGCCTATATATCTGTAGATCTAGAGACACTACCCTCTGCTGGACAAATAACTTTACAACAGCAAATGAGACCTCAACAATCCAGGAGCATACAATCCTGTACCTTTTGATGGCGCTAGCAGCCAATAATGGTTGATGTTTCGGTTGGCGCTTGCTAATGCTGAAATAGAAGAACATCAATGTCAGTTTGCAGTCTCATCTGTTGTGAGCAAGCCTCCAAATTCCTCCCCATTTGCTGTACAACCATTGACTCTCGGCTACCCACTGGGCACACCATGTAATTTCAACATGGACATTATTTTAATTGGTTGAGATGTTGATCAGTGAGATTTCAACCTTTATTCACCCACTCAAGACAGCCAGAAGTTTTTTGAATTCCCAATGTTATCACTATGCTTTCAACCAGATTTTTGGTTTTTATCTAAATGTGTTATCACTGCACTTTCAACCATTTAAAAGCACAAAAAGTTCAAATGGGAATTCAATGTCAGATATTTTGTATTTATTATACAACTTAATGTGTTATCACTGTGCTTTATCTAATAGCACAACCCAATGAGCTGGATTGCAGTTGAGATTACATTAAAGTACATAGTGCAAGTGATCAATGCTGTTTGAGATTCTGTGCAGATTATTATAGCAATTGATCTGTGGTTTAGATGGAGACGTGAATCCAACATATTAATTATTATATTGAAGATGAAATGTGAAATCAACTGAAACCCTAGGCCTATATGTATTGTCTATTTTTAGTTGAACCCTAGGTTGAATTGAAACAATACAATAGCTGTGGATGACTTTGCAAATGCTATATATGGGCCTAATAGTATCATTGATGATATGACATAAGGTATGGTTACATTTTATTTTTACTCTTAAACCTAGTTAACCTACCCTTTGGAATTACTTCAATAGCAACAGTGAATCTATTTAGTTATTAGATCTCTCAATGATCATTCTGAAGATAGCCCAGTGGTAGTAGTCAGTGATAAATACATAAGTTAAGCAGCGTTGGGCATGTTTAAAACCCTGGATGGGAGGCTGAATGGATAGCTGTAGATGGAAATACTCTCCAGTAGGTGGTGCTGCACAGATTCTTTTCTTTCTGATGGTGGCTATACCGTTGAAGATCTGACATTGTCTTGAAGGTACAAATTCAACAAGGTTTGTCTGTTGAAAATTGATTACCATGAGATAATCCTGTGGTTGAAGTTTCACCCTCAAAACAAAAGTTGACGTTAATGAATTTTTCAAATCCAATGTATTTTCCACTTAGATTGCACATCGCCATACTTTGTCAAATTACGTTGAAACAGCGTTGATTCAACCAGTCTGTGCCCAGTAGGTATTGTGTTATCTGGATTTGCAGTGAGAGGGAACAGACTGAGTACCATGGCATAATAGTTTGAAGCCTACTTCACAAATAGTATATTAGAGTCAGTGTGGTAGTGTTGACAAAACACCTGGAACTACAAGATAAGTCGGTGTGTTGCCACTGGGAAAATACTTAGAAATGCATCAAATTAAATCTCACACCCTGACCACAATTCAGTAGGCTACACCATAAAGCTTGTGTATGATTACCTTACAGTTATTCATCTTTGTGTATTTATGTGTGACTGTCTTTTGTGTCCAAACCATGAGAAGAGCTATTTTCCTGAGTTATGTAATTCCTTGTGCTCCCTGAACTGTAAACACATTGAGATGATGGGAAATGCTACTCTTGAGGTTGCCTGGCCGTCATCCAAGACCTTTTGCGGCCAACTACTGTGCTCAACCACGCAGTCTCCAGAGGAGTTGCGACACAGGAAACTGGAACTATTCTTGTTTTTGCTCCTGATTTAGATGTGTGTATAGGCCTATGTGGATATATAGAGAGAGACTGAAAGCTCTATGTGATGTTAATTTAATAGAACACATTTGAACATTAACAAGTGAACGAAATACAAATGTGAACTGGACTGTGAGACTATTTGAGGTGTACGTGGGCCAAGGCTGGGTCACTGCAGCGCAGTGCATCCACTACAAAAGCTGTAGTAGAAGTATGTAGATTTCCCACTGCAGTGGTTTAGCCCCACTCTAATGCTGCAGTCTCCCTGGTTTTAGATTTCACTGGATTTCTACAGTACCCCTCCACCCCACCCCCCTACCCCACCTCCTTTTTCCGTTGCACAGTATCATGTGAAAGCTTATTCTAACAGCATATTCTATCATCATGGGAGAGTAAAAATAGCAAGTTCTTCTCACTAATGATTTTTGTTTCCTTTTTAAACAGTGACACATTTTTTTACTTCTGAGCTGTCGTTGTCACTGAGCCTCAGTGAAGTGAATGTATCAGGTTCCAGATAATGAGATTCTCTTGTTTGAAAGGTACAGGCACATTGTCATCTGAGGGCAGCGGAGACTCCTCTGATTCTAATATGAAACGTTTTCTATCCTCAGATGAGCCGCAAAGACAGACAGCAGCCTAGCATTGAGGTCAAAACAACATGATGCTTTCCCCCTTGCTTTCAAGTAGCTGCCAACAAAGAGCTGTTGACTGCCAGTGTCAGAGAGGTCTTGTCTGTGGACTTAACTTTGTTTGTGTGGACTAAATACTTGTATTTCTTAAAGCCAGCCCATGTCACCCTTTTCCTCATCTCTCCACACAAGCTCCCAGTTATTGTTGGCTTCAGATTCAAAGCAATTGTGCTTGCCTTTGAGGCAGTGAGGGTAACCACTCCTCTCTACCTGCTGGCAATGATAAGACCACACAACCGGCCAGGCCAGTGCTTTGTTACCTCTGGTCTCCCGGAATCTCCCCCATTAGAACTCAGTGTATGGTCCACCTGGTTTTGTTATGACCCCTCAGAATCATCTGTACGGGTGTTGGAACAGCAGAGGTGCTGCTTATCCTCATCCACTTGTGCTATTAGCCCAAAGCATGTTTTCTCCTCATCCTGTGTTGTGTTGCTTTCATATGTCTTATTTGAATTATTGTTCAATTCTATTCGTCTTTATCCTTATGAGAGTTCTGTGAGTTTTTCCCCCTGAAGTTTGTGTTGGTGGAAGTCTGAGACCCAAGGCTGATAGTGCAACTATGCACTTCTCTCATCATGCTTGTGAGAGAGAGCTACAGGAGTGACAGCGATGGGGCCAGTGAACAATCGAGCTCAGAGTGCATGGGGATTTGGAGTGACAGATGCACAGGAGCCAAGAGGAGAGATTCATCTCTACTGAGATAAATTACAAAGTAGTTATCCTACTGTTAAGACCTCTGTTACTTAATGATTTGTGTAGAATGGGTGGATGTCAATATTTCTCTTTACAAAAACCTGCCTGTTTTTTTACTATTATCAATGATTACAGTAGCCTAGGCATATAATGAAATTACAACATTTTAATTGCCAACTGGCCCGGCCAATATAACCCCCATACAGTGTCTATGTTCCTCTTGTTATGATTTAATATTTCTGGTCCGTGATTGTAACTATATTTTGATGAGCAAGCATCACGAGGTTAGGACTCCCAGTTTGAAGCATAGATAGGAACCATAATGAGCCCCCAATGAGTGCCTGTGGTTTGTTCCTCTATGCACGAAGCACCGCCCAGATTTTTGCTCCCCGCTACGCAGGGAGAGTTGCAGCAGTAGCATTCTACAGTGCCTACGTTACCATCCCAATTTTTGTGCATGCAAAGACCCCTACTCCTAATGCAAAACGGCATTCAAGTCGGCAAATCAGGAAACTAGCGGACGACGGGTGTCAGAGTGGAAGGGGAACTAACGGTGCAGACTCTGATGATGATGAGGATGATGATGGTGAGGATGATGATTCTGTAAGAGAGTTATACGTATGAATACAATGTTATGTGAAAGAGGAGGTAGCTAGAGATTATACCAGAAATGTTTCCTTGCGTTTGGATAAAATGAACAGTCACAAAATGTTGGTGTACAGCAATATGCACCTTAACCGATTAAATGTTGCAGAGCTCATGCTCTACATTATGACCTTGGATATGAAAATGATAATTTGCATTGTCGTAATTATCGAATGCGATGCTTTTGTTTGTGTGGTTGGTGGTTGCTGATACTGTGCCTCAGTGCGCGTATGGATAATCACAGCCCGCACTGAAGTACGCACGGCGTGCAGTGGAGGCGAGGAAGTGGGAGTGAATGCGTGTTCTTATGGAGGTACACACAGGGCTTCAACATGGCCTCATCACGATATGAATGGCGCTGGTATATTCTATATTACCATATCTTGTTTGTGGTTTACATTGTATTTAGCATGTCGGCCATCAGTGGCATATGGCAGTCGCGGGCGCCAGATTGGTGTTATAGATTGTTAGAAATTGTTCCTTGTCTCGGCGTTCTCTCGTTGTAAATGTATTTTATTGGCATGTTGTAAAACACATCTATGCATGCGATGTGGGAGAGGCAATGTTTTTCAGTAAAATCCTGTTCTGTTGATTACTTGGCGTTGGCAATATGGTGCTCGTTTGAAATAAATATAGTCTTATCACAATCTTCTTGATCTGGTAGGATTGAAAAGATTCGACTCACATGCGATAAAATAATATAATTAAATAGAATAACGGTATTCTTCAGGCTGTAGATTGCGTTTTGTAAACTACTGACCATGCCATTTGGGTCTCAGGGCTACTGGGCACAATGCAAAAACAGCATCATCTAGCCTACTGTAAACGAGCTATTCAGTAGCCTAATAATATAATGTTTTATCGAATGTAGAGTTCTGTTTTTAAATATTGACCCGTTTTGTAATGGTTTTACATTGATATTGAAGTGTTTTTTATGTATATACTTCCATGCTTCTACTCTTAGGCCTATCTCACTGTAGGCCCCATGGTGCCACATAATGTTGTATTTTATGACGTAGCCTATAGGATATCTCGAAACATTGCTTTTAGTTTATGCGAATTGGTAGGCCTAAATAGTATGACGAATGGTTATGTGGATATTCTTTTTTATGTAGAACTAATATAATACAGTTTGCGTTTTCATAGTGACAATTCTACAGATGCTATGAATGTAACAGCATGTTTTTGTTTTGTTTTGTGTGTGTGTTTGCAACATAATGCATAGACCTCCCTGTTGTATTGAATGCTTACAGTGCTGTTCATATCACAGGGTCCCAGTTAAATAAATGGTGATGCATTGAGTCTCACAGGAGATAAAAAAGCTGTATTGCAAAAGGGGAATGCTCTGCTCTAGTGTAATAACAGTATTACTGTCAGTACGCCTATGCAGACATTATTTTAAAAAGACAAGTTTATTCATTAATTGTATTATGAGGAAGCCAAATACAGGTTGTCATATCAAAACGGGTGTGCATATTTAATGCAGGCAGGGGTGCATTCACATGGAGATGCATGTGGAGCTAAAAATACCCCTTTCTGTTCTTGAGCATGTGAGTTATAGTGGAGAGCGAGCTCTCTTGACACTTATCAGGGGACATGTTGACTTGTTAATTAGTATATTACTGTGAGGGATTACTGTCTGTTTTCAACCTGTTGTATCTCTCATCGTTTGAGATATCACCTTTTTTTTCATTATCTCATGATGTTATTAGGTTTGCAGGTGGAGCTCAGGCAGGGCACCTGTGGTCTATTCCATAAATCTTTGTTTAAAGAAATGTTAATTATGTTCATACATAAAGTCATTTGGCCTGGAATAGATAATGACATTAAAGTGTGAATGGAGGGTAGGTCAATTTGAGTTTTTCTCTACATAATATATTAGAGAAACGCTATTGAGTAAAACATAAATTATGCCAAAGTTTATTTTGGATTATGAGAAAAACAGTCACTCCAAGCAGAGCGGATATGATTTAGAGATTTATCGGCCAGCCGATAGTGCAGCTCAGCTGTGTAATCTGGGTCACGGCACCAATGTTGCATCTACCAATCTGCACCCTGTTTCAGTATGGTGCTCCTGCTCCCTATAGCCTCCACCACACTCCATCCAACTACACACAGCTCTTTAGAGCAATAGGTTAGCAATAGTTTATGTTCATATTTAGGTTTTTACACTTTAATGTAAAATGTTAAATGTTGAGTCAAGAAGATATTTGGAAGAAGATGGTATATTACTTCTTTTGGCCTTATTTAACTGCTTTTTGTAGTAGTGTGACTGAACAATGTACTACTGATCATCTTATGTAACATTGATCTTTTACACAGAGGAAAAGTGTTTTATGTACAGTAAATCTGTTTTAGACATAATAAGGCCAATTACAGATTTTGTCCACAAATCTAGGGCCATTTCGTGAGACGGAGGGGCTAGACAAAAAGTGGCACAAGTGTAATATTTAAATCCCTGTGGGTGATGCAATTAATAGGGTTGTAAAACTGTGAATTTATTTTGTTTGACCTGGCTTTTACAATGGCAATACAGATGAGACTTCATTTATTTTTTGGGAACAATTTTAGATTTCCCCACTTTAATGTCTAAACCCCAGATTGAGATTGATAATCTGTAGAAGGAGGTATTCCCTGAGGGTGAGCAGACAGACTAGCATCACTACTCTGGACGGTTCTGATTTAGAATATGGGGACAACTACAAATACCTAGGTGTCTGGCTAGACTGTAAACTCTCCTTCCAGACTCATATTTTGTATCTCCAATCCCAAATTTATTCTAGAATCGGCTTCCTATTTCGCAACAAAGCCTCCTTCACTCACGCTGCAAAACATACCCTTGTAAAACTGAGTATCCTACCGATCCTCAACTTCGGCGATGTCATTTACAAAATAGCCTCCAACACTCTACTCAGCAAACTGGATGCAGTCTATCACAGTGCCATCCGTTTTGTCACCAAAGCCCCATATACCACCCACCAATGCGACCTGTATGCTCTCGTCGGCTGGCCCTCGCTACATATTCGTCGCCAGGCCCACTGGCTCCAGGTCATCTATAAGTCTTTGCTAGGTAAAGCTCCGCCTTATCTCAGCTCACTGGTCACCATAACACACACCCGTGACACGCGCTCCAGTAGGTATATCTCACTGGACCCCAAAGCCAACACCCACTTTGGCCGCATTTCTTCCCAGTTCTCTGCTGCCAATGATGGAAACGAATTGCAAAAATCTCTGAAGTTGGAGACTTATATCTCCCTCACCAACTTCAAGCATCAGCTATCTGAGCAGTTTACCGATTGTGCAGCTGTACATAACCCATCTGTAAATAGCCACCCAACTACCTACCTCATCCCCATATTGTTTTATTTACTTTTTTTGCTCTTTTGCACCCCAGTATTTCTACTTGCACATCATCATCTGCACATCTATCACTTCAGTGTAATTTGCTAAATTGTAATACTTCCGCACTATGGCCTATTTATTGCTTACCTCTTACTCCATTTGCACACACTGTATATAGATTTTTCTATTGTGTTATTGACTGTACTTTTGTTTATACTATGTGTAACTCTGTGTTGTTTTTTGTCGCACTGCTTTGCTTTATCTTGGCCAGGTCGCAGTTGTAAATGAGAACTTGTTCTCAAACTGGCCTACCTGGTTAAATAAAGGTGAAATAAAACATTTTTAAAAATAGGCATGTGTTTGTTGGGTATCATCCTTGAGTCATCTCTACCCACTACTGGATGTTATAGTTAATCATATTTAGAGACCAGTGTCCATTTATGGTATGAGGTCTTGGGGGATCGAAACTGGGGTGTCCTCCATGGGATGGCAGGTAGCCTAGTGGTTAGAGCGTTGGGCCAGTTACCAAAAGGTTGCTGGATTTGAATCCTCGAGCCGATAGTAAAAATCTGTCGGTCTACCCTGAGCAAGGCAGTTATATCATCCACCATTGCTTATCACTTTTGGCATTGATTAAAGCCTCATGTGTTAGGTTAATTTCACTGAATCAAAGATTGTTAACTCCTTTATAATACTGGTCATTTTGTTAAAAAAATAATAATAATAATAATAATATATATATATATATATATATATATATATATATATATATATATTATATATATATATATATATATATATATAATAATAATTTAAAAAAATGAATAAGTAGATAAATTGGTTGAAACTCAGATATTGTCACTAAGACTTGACAGTGCCCTCCTGCCCTTGTAAAAGTACTAATGAGCCCTTACCGTCCTCTCTTCTCTCCCTCACCACTACTCCTCTCACTCCCTTCCTTCACCTTTTCCCTCTACCCACTCTCTCCCCTCACCCCAATCCTCCTCTCCTCTCTTCTCTTCTCTCTCACTTCCCTTCTCTCCTCTCCCCTACCTCAACCCCTCTCTCCCTTCACCCCTCACCCCTCTCCCACAGTTGATCAGTGGAGGATCCATCGTCAGCGCTGAGGCAGTATGGGATCATGTCACCATGGCCGACAGGGAGTTGGCATTTAAGGCAGGGGATGTCATCAAGGTCCTCGATGCATCAAATAAGGACTGGTGGTGGGGACAGATTGATGATGAAGAAGGATGGTTCCCAGCCAGCTTTGTGAGAGTGAGTGGAGCCATCAAATATTTTCTCATTCTCTGCTGCACCGTGTCTTGCCCCTCAACAAGTACACTAGGGTTTACCACCTATTCTCAATGCTCCGATGGATTATCCCTTGCCATTGCCTTATCATTGATAATTATCGTTGATTCACTGCCCTGTTTTGAGGGCAGATATTTTAGGCTTGGGTGATGATGATGATATTTTGATATAGATCAAAATATGATTATGCCATGCTAATCTCACAGGAACTAAAAATATTTACTAGTCCAATTTGAAATACTGTGAAAACAAGAAGACTTCAGAAAAGTGAGGAGTTATTACTTTGCGGGGTTATCACTACTAGCCTTCTCCATCTGCCAACTGTAAAAATGAGTCTGAACGAGGTATGTCATGTTTTTCTCTCCAAAGGTTGAACCCCACCCACCACAACCTCAAACAAAACAGGTTTTCTATATCAACCCTATAGCAGCTCCAAGGTTCCAAAACACAACTACCAAGGTGCGTTTAATAGTTTCAGCAGTATTTCAAAGCAACTGTTTTAACTAGCATCTCACTGCACACTGGACCACCCCATATCTAACATCCTGTCGCTTTATACTACTGCTTCCATTTGCAGACATCACCATGCTTCAAGTGTCAAGCTTGTAATAGCATTACGGTCAAACTATGGTATCTCAAACAACACTCTCTTTCTCACTCTCACTTACTCTCTTTTTCTCACTCTCTGCACTCTCACTCAACTGAAAAGCAAGCACTGAGGCACTGATTCATCTCAGATCGGAATGATGAAACATGTATGACCAACCTTTTAGCAGAGGACAGGGCATATCAAACAGGTAGATAAAACGAACAAGGCTTGATGAGTGACTCAAATAAAAGCTATTTAATGGTTATTTTATGTAACCGGATTTGTTGTCATGTTGGAAGTTATTTTCAGGAACATACATTTTCTAAAATCTTAAGAGCATTTCTGGATTATTGTGCCCATCCTATGAATTGACCATGCAGCTTTTGTCCACTGGTCCAAGGAAACAGAGAGAGTGGGCTCTAAATAGACACCCGTGGACAATGTACTCAGGCTGAGATATACTGTGTACACAGTACCATCAATCACTGAGACCTGATGTCTGGAAAAGATTACTTACAGCACAGGCCATATGTGAATTCTGTATGGCCACATGCATATTTAAAATCAATCTCAGAAGGGTCCCATGACTCTATGTATGTTATGGTGGGGTCTAGTGTTTGTAATATAGATATAGGTTTAATGACCACAACTACCTCATATTTGCAAACAAACAGTCAGATACAGTAGGATCCAAAATGATTGACACCCTTGATCAAGATGAGCAATAATGACTGTATGAAATAAATCATTCAAATATTGAGCTATACTAATACAATTGTTCATAGAAAAATAAAAAAAATTCTCAAAAAGGTAGGGGTAAGAATTATTGACACCCCTAAAGATTATTATAAATAATGTAGTCAAACGTTTAGTATTTGGTCCCATATTCCTAGCACACAATGATTACATCAAGCTTGTGACTCTACAAACTTATTAGATGCGTTTGCAGTTTGTTTTGGTTGTGTTTCAGATTATTTTGTGTCCAATCGAAATGAATGATTAATAATGTATTGTCATTTTGGTGTCAGTTTTACTGTAAATAAGAATATAATATTACATTACCAAAAGTATGTGGACACCTGCTCATCAAACATCAAGTTCCAAAATCATGGGCATTAATATGGAGTTGGTCCCCCCTTTACTGCTATAACAGCCTCCACCCTTAACAGCTTTCCACTAGATGTTGGAACATTGCTGCAGGGACTTGCTTCCATTCAGCCACAAGAGCATTACTGAGGTTGAGCACTGATGTTGGGCGATTAGGCTTGGCTCGCAGTCGGTGTTCCAATTCATCCCAAAGGTGTTCGATGGGGTTGAGGTCAGGGCTCTGTGGAGGTCAGTCAAGTTCTTCCACACTGATCTCAACAAACCATATCTGTATGGACCTCGCTTTGTGCACGGGGGCATTGTCATGCTGAAACAGGAAAGGGCATTCCCCAAACTGTTGCCACAAAGTTGGAAGCATAGAATTGTCTAGAAAGTCATTGTATGCTGTAGCATTACGATTTCCCTTCACAATATTTCCCTTCATTCCCCCTCCACCAAACTTTGCAGTTGGTACTATGTATTGGGGCAGGTAGTGTTCTCCTGGCATCCACCGTACCCAGATTCCTCCGTCGTACTGCCAGATGGTGAAGTGGGATTCATCACTCCAGAGAGAGTGTTTCCAATGGCGGCAAGCTTTACACCACTCCAGCCGACGCTTGGCATTGCGCATGGTGATCTTAGGCTTGTGTGCGGTTGCTTGGCCATGGAAACCCATTTCGTTAATCTCCAGACGAACAGTTCTTGTGCTGACGATTTTCACGCGCTACTCTCTTCAGCACTTGGTGGTCCTGTTCTGTGAGCTTGTGTGGCCTACCACTTCGCGGCTAAGCCGTTGTTGATCCTAGACGTTTCCACTTCACAATAACAGCACCTACAGTTGACTGGGGCAGCTCTAGCAGCGCAGAAATTTGACGAACTGACTTGTTGGAAAGGTGGCATCCTATGACGGTGCCACTTTGAAAGTCACTGAGCTCTTCAGTAAGGTCATTCTAATGTCAATGTTTGTCTGTGGAGATTGTATGGCTGTGTGCTCGATTTTATAATCCTGTCAGCAACAGGTGTGGCTGAAATAGCCGAATCCACTAATTTGAAGGGGTGTCCACATACATTTGTATATGTCGTTTTCCTCCAAGACATGCTAACCTCTCACAATTACCAATAACAGGGGTTTTTACCATGTCTTGCGGGTATGATCTATCTCTGAGCAATTGTATTTGTATAAAATAATATCATTTCCCAATTTTCTTAACATACAATATTTGAATTATTTCTTTTATATGGTCATGATTGCTCATCTTTATCAAGGGTGTCAATCATTTCAGATCCCACTATCTGTCATTACGATTGAGCTAAACTCTAAGTAAATGAGTAAATGCTTCGACCTCATCTTTTTTTTTATTTGACTGAATCTACCAACTGATCTCATCATCTCATCTTACTCAGTGATTGCTAGAGTTTGTGTTTGATTTTATTTATGTGACAAGAAATTATAAGCTAATTCTATGGGAAAATAGTACCTTCATATCCTAGAGGGAAATGTGCCCATTAACAATACAGTTGCATCATGGCTGGCTTTGTAATGTGTATTTTTCCTGAAAAACATCATGATTGTGTAGATGTGTATTAGGAGTCAGCTACCTACCCCGTGTCCTCTGGCAAGGTTGCTAAAATTAGTTTCCTTTGAGGATTACACAAAGTGACAGTTCATTCCTTGAGATGCCTTCAAGCAACCAATGCACTAATGCGCTCCCAACTCCTCCAACTCCCTCAACTAGGAGGTATCAGATTTTAATCAAACAATGAATACTGCGTAGAAGGACTTCATGTTCATTGTTTCATGTTTTTATCCCTTTTGTATTACAATGTTATTTCTTGACCGTGTGTATGCGTCTTCCAATTATAATGTGGGGAGGTCAAAACAATGAAAAACTATCTACCAAATCTATTGATTTTAAAATGTTGATTACTTCTCCTTGCCATTATCATTCACCTGATGATAAGACAAAACATGTGAACAAAAAAACGTATGATGGGGGTCCCAGGGTCGCCTGTTCTAGTGGCTCCTGATATTGGGGTTCGATGTGAATATAAGGAAACTGTTCATGTACAGAACTATATGGTATATATTTATCGGGTCCATACTTGCGAACATTAGAAAAAGTAGAAGTTCTCAAAATGCCCATCAGCCAATTAAAATCGTTGACGTAGTTGCATGTGATACACCGCTACATGTTAGCTTTTCCCATAGGATAACCTGCCAGACATACATGCTAACCACACCACCCGTTGCAAAATAAATGTACACATACATGTTATTCAATCATTGCACCCATACGGCTTGCGCACGTCAACGAGAGTATGCGTAGCCAGGCGCTAACATGCTGACCAGACTGAGATGGGAGAGGCAGGACTTGTAGTGCATCAAGCGTCACAAATAGAACCAGTGTGGATGCAATGATTGAATAATATGTACAGTACCAGTCAAGAGTTTGGACACACCTACTCATTTCTGGGTTTATTTTTTACTATTTTCTACATTGTAGATGAATAATAGTGAAGACATCAAAACTAAGAAATAACACATGGAATCATGTAGTAACCAAAAAAGTGTTAAACAAATGAAAATATATTTTTTATTTGAGATTCATCAACATCGCCACCCTTTGCCTTGATGACAGCTTTGCACACTCTTGTCATTCTCTCAACCAGCTTCATGAGGTTTTCACCTATTAACAGGTGTGCCTTGTTAAAAGTTAAGTTGTGGAATTTCTTTCCTTCTTATTGTGTTTGTGCCAATCAGTTGTCTTGTGACAAGGTTGGGGTGGTATACAGAAGATAGCCCTATTTGGTAAAATACCAAGTCCGTATTATGGCAAGAACAGCTCAAGTAAGCAACAGTCCATCATTACTTTAAGCCATGAAGATCGATCAATACGGCAAATTTCAAGTTTCTTCAAGTGCAGTCGCAAAAACCATCAAGCACTATGATGAAACTGGCTCTCATGAGGACCGCCACAGGAAAGGAAGACCCAGAGTTAGGAAAGGTGGATACCTAGTCAATTGTACAACTGAATGCCTTCAACTGAAATGTGTCTTCCGCATTTAACCCAACCCCTCTGAATCAGAGAGGTGCGGAGGCTGCCTTTATCAACATCTTCAGGGAATAGTGGGCTAACTGCTTTGTTCAGGGGCAGAACAACAGATTTCTGCCTTGTCAGCTCAGGGATTCGATCCAGCAACCTTTCAGGTTACTGGCCCAACGCTCTAACCACTAGGCTAGTTACTTCTGCTGCAGAGGATAAGTTCATTAGAGTTAACTGCACCTTAGATTGCAGCCCAAATAAACGCTTCACAGAGTTCAAGTAACAGACACATCTCAACATCAACTGTTCAGAGGAGACTGCATGAATCAGGACTTCATGGTCAATTTGCTGCAAAGAAACCACTACTAAAGGACACCAATAAGAAGAAGAGACTTTCTTTTGCCACGAAACACGAGCAATGGACATTAGACCAGTGGAAATCTGGTCTGATGAGTCCACATTTGAGATTTTTTGTTCCAACCGCTGTGACTTTGTGAGACACAAGGGGGCCTCAAACCCACTGTTACCGCATCCTGCAGATTCACAGTTCACTGGTATATGCTACCTGGCAGCAATAATAATGGAGGTACATGACAGCTATTTGACAAGACCATAAGTTCAAATGTTTTTAAAAGTTGTATGTTAAACGTAAATGTCGTATAGACCTCCTTTATCTTTTTCCCGTAAAAGCACATGGATGTGTGTGAAAAACGTGAGGTTTTGTCATATAGCAAGAAATCAGCACAATGCAATATTGGCACACTACAATTGTGACATACTAAGTGGAACATAAGTAAACCTTGAATTTGGAGGTTTAAAATATCCCTCTGGTGGCCAAGTTGACCTATTTTAAGAAATGCCATTGGTTGGTGGATATAAAGTATAAGATCTTTGATAGGCTGATGCGGAATTTGTTACAGGAAATAATCACTGGCCTGCTGGTCAGGTTAACATCGTGCTAAATGTGGCAGGTTATCTTATGGGAACAGCTATACATTTAGCATTGTATCAAGTGCAACTACGTAGATTATTTTAATTGGCTACTGCTCATTTTGAGACTGAGAAGTTTAAACTTGTGTGGACCCATATTGTTCATTATATTAAGTTATAGCATGTTAAGGATATATCCCTATCAATTTGCAGTGTTGGGGAAGCTACTCTGAAAATATAGTTTACCAAGCTACCAATTAAACACAAAACCTCTGTTTCAAGTGAGAATTTGGCAGGTCTGATGCTGAAAAATAAAGGAAATTATTGTCTACTTCACCCTTTTTTTTTGGTTGGAAAAAAATGTTGTATTGTTCCAGTAGTTTTCTACACCGCTACATGGCAAAAAAGTAATTAACTACTGAAAACACTACCAAGATTTGTATTGAGTTCAACTGCCACCAAGCTACTGCAAAATGTAGGTATATTACTAATTGAATTACATGTAATTCACTACTCCCCAACACTGTCAATTTGAACATTGCTGGAAACAGACTGTTCTATTGTGCAGTCACAGTGATGTTCCAGCAATGTTCAAATTGACAGTGTTGACAGCCTAACCTGCAATTTCATGCTTGTTTCTTTTTCTAGTTTTGATGCATACTGTTGCTTTAGCTCAACCTATTCAATCGATACAGTTACATATCGCAATATTATTTTTGACAATATATCATATCGTATCGTTTTGACAATATTGCAATATTACTTTTGCACTAGTTGGCTGTACCTGCATCAAACTCCAGTATTTTTCCTTTATAGCTTGTTCTCCATCTTCTTTTTAAATAGGGAGCTAATTTGTCTTCAGCACTTTTATTTCCATAATTGATCAAAACTCGTTATCATGGCGCTGGATATTTCTTTACTTTTTTAACACGTTTTTGACAAATCTAATTATGATACACATTGTTCAATTTAAACTGAAGAAGTGGCATTGAAAATGAATTTGAATAGGGAGAAAAAGCCCCATGGCTTTGGAATTAATATGGTGTTGTTTTTTGTATTTTAATAATATTTTAGATCCCTTACAACCCGAACCCTGATTGTTGATGCTACTGTTTATTTGTCCAGGCTGACATGTTGTGTTCTGCTGTCCTCAGCTGTGGGTGAACCAGGAGGAGAGCACGACGGTAGAGACAGTTGAGGGGGCTAGCCCCAGCCCCAGTGAGGTCCAGAACGGGCATGCGGAGGCCAGCCCCAGCAGCAGCGACTGTCTTTGCCTGGGCCAAACCGTCCAGAACAGAGACCAGATGAGGGCCAATGTAATCAACGAGATCATGAGCACAGAGCGTCACTACATCAAACACCTGAAGGACATATGTGAGGTAGGCTTGGCTGGCTAGAGGAGATCTTCCAGAGACAGAAGGGCATATGTGAAGCAGAGGTTAAAGACCATGGATGGGCAACTTTGATTGGGGTGGGGGCCACATAAAATATGAAAATGTCATGAGGGGCCACAGTGGGTCACGGGTCTACGTATCCAAATAACCTAGCGTTGGGCTAGTAAATGAAAGGTCGCTCGCTGGTTCGAATACCCAAGCCAACAAGATGAAAAATCTGTTGATGTTCCTTTGATTAAGGCACGTAACCCTAATTTGCTCCAGGGGTGCCGTACTACTATGGCTCACCCTGTAAAACAACACACTTCACTGCACTTCTCCGGTGTATGTAACAATAAAACATCTTACATGCAATCAGTGCCAGCCCTAGCCTTTTGGAGCCCCTAAGTGACATTTTTTGGGGGGCAAAATATATTTTACATTTTTGTTTGTTTTGGTCTTCGGCAAGGGTTTTACGCCCCTTCATTGGTGATTGGTCAACAGTAGGGATTCTTCAATTAAGTGTTTATTGTCATTCAATGAGAGACGACCCGTTTTCATGCACATTCTTTCACTTGCGAAATATACTGCAGATGTAAAAAAAAAAAATATTTAAAAAAGACCTCTGCAAAAACGTATAAATTAATTACAGATTTCTTGAGTTATCTTTGATTAATTCAGGATATTTTGAGGTGTGTATACTGGCTATGGCATCTCAAGAGGGACAAACAGTCCTATTGCCGTTTTTTTTTAGTTCTGCTAGGAGCAAACTGAACCTAGTATGCAGACGCCTTTATGCACTATGCTTTTCCGCACGCTTACTATACAACAGATCAATATAGTCTACCAGTCAACTGTCTATCATGCCCTCTATCGATAGTGACAATAGTGGTTGTTGGATCGTTTGTCCAGATCTGCAATAGGTTAACTATCAATCAGATGTGTTGACTATCAATCAACACATAAAATAATTTAAATCTGCACCAATTTTCCATATCAATCAACAAGATGGAGGAATAGCTGATAGGCAGTGGGGAGGCCAGGTGCGTCACTAGGCATTAAAGAACAGTGAAGACATGCAGCTTAAAAAGCCCCCGTATTGATCTTGTTTAGGGACAATAAAATTATCCTACCAAGACTAGCCTACAACACCACAATCCAATTAATAATAGCGTTATTGTTTTCAAGTGAGTACAATTGAGTACAATTCAACTAGGCTGTAAACTGCAGTGAAATGTAATTTGAATAATGGCGCAAAAGCCTTGTTTCATTCCATTTGGATCAGCTGTGGGTCTACTTTGGACAGATTATAGAAAGGTACCATAGCAGCCCGGTCTGGCTGTATTTTTACTTCTGATACTGATGCGTTGTCTGTTGCCGATCATCATTCTCCCAAGTCATCCTTTATATGCTCCCAGCAGGCCCAGTTATTCAGGAAAGCTGAACAGGGTTCTGCCTCCTTTCCCATCCGAGCGGTTATGACACGACCTATAACCTAACGCTACAATCTATCCTAAATATTTGTAATTTAACTTTTAAAATTCATTACCTTTATGTGTGGCATAAACACAACTAGTCACAATGCTTTAATCTGATAAGGCTACTTCAAAAGTCTCCTGTATGCTGCCTGCGCATGTTCATCCACTCCATTCCAATATAATTCCAGCATCCAAACTGTGCAGCGGCCATTCGATTAATGGAAGGAGACATCTGTTACAAAACACCAAAAAGTTTAATTACAATCGAGATTGTCAAACAAAGCCTACGATGCTGAGTAGGGAGGGATGCATTTTCTGCTGGTCAAGATTGACATACTCTACTTCAGTGGTCTCCAACCTTTTCTATTATGAGTAATACTTTTTAAAAAATGAAACATGTCACAAGCTACAATTTCCTTTCTAGCTTTCAAATATGCACATGATTCTCTTCTCCTCTCCCCTGCAACTCTTCCCCAGGTCCTTAGTGTACATGAGAAAATAATGTTTCTGTTAATATACCTGGTAAAATAATAGTTAATAAACAACTCTAAAGGGGGCCCTATCAAATCAGATATTTATTTCCCCCCGAATGCTGTTTTATATTTTCCAAAATTCTGTTTTCTCAGTTTTATTGTTCCTGGTTTTAGATATTATTTATTTTACTCTTAAAACTACAATTGTTCATAGATAAACAATGAAATTGGATGTTCTGAGTCCATGTCAATGCTTACATCACATCAGAAGACCATTTATTTTAGGTCTGTAAGGAAATTAACAAGTAGATTTCTGAGTGTAATTCCCCTTTAATTGCGAATCTGGCCCTTTAATTGTGCATATGGTGGGTGCGGTATAATGTGCAGGTCTAGTGATGGTTCTGTTCTGCTGCTGTTCATTTCATGGCAAACTTTGCAAATAATATATACAAATGATATACTTCCTCATGATACATTTCTGCCAGGTAAGCCTACTTCGCAGTTAACATTTAATTTAGAAGGTTTTGGGGAAAGTATTTATGTTAAACCACAAGACGGTTATCATATCACCTGGCTACACACGGAGTGATACACATACACGCACACAACACAGACAGGGCATTATTGCTGGAAATTAATTGGCAGATATTGTGTTAGGTTTGTCTTTTTAAGCTATTGGTAGCTAACCAATGGTGGGATAATGTTACGTTGATTGGATAGTAGCTGGGAGCTTGCAATGTCTGATACTTGGGAGATTTATTTATTACAGTTTGTGGTGGAACACGTAAAAATTGCATGTACTTTCAGAATTGTTTGGCGAGCTACTCGTATGTGGCCTGTGAGTTACTGGTAGTTTGTGATCGACCTGTTGGAGACCCATGCTCTACTTGATTGTGGTGTTGACAACGCAAACTATGATGATAAGCGTTCCAAGTCGGTATGCGGTTATGCATTGCTTATTGGTTGTGTGTGGTGCATTGGCACAGAAACCTGTTGGTGGAAAATTCGTTGCATGTATTTTATATAATTTATAAATGTCATAAAATGTTAAATGGATTTCCCCCTAGCTGATTCTGCAGCCGATTCTGCAGCCGATTCTGATCGTAGTGTAACGAGAGTCATTTTTTGTTGTCCATTTTTCGGTCGTTGTCTGCGAACCCTTAACCTTCTAGACCGTTAGCCCTGATAATAAACTGACTGTGCCACAAAGCAATGCTAAAGTGGTAAAGTCGATAACTTCAACGGTTGCTACAGTTATTGTTATTTATGGTGGTAATCATTATTTTTGAGTACATTTTGAGGGGGGAGGATGTGCAAAAAATTTTACAGTACAAAGGGAGGGTCATTTGAAGAAAAAAAACGTGTTGGGGAGGGGAGTGTTTTTTTTAATGACGTCTCGAGTTGCCTATCTCTGTTTTAGACAATTACCTTGTTTTAGGCCATTACCCAACCACTATTCATAGCAAGATAAGACAGGTTATTAGTGATGATCCAATATGAAATATTTAATGGGCATGGAAAAAAAGTGTATTTATCTAAGTACCCAATAAATTGTATATCCAATATTTCCACAGTGCTATAACAGCTCTTGTGCAGATTTAGATTATGCAGTACAGTGCTTTCCATGGGCTAGGAACAAAATGTGTCTAAAGGCAAACTTCAGTCAATTATGTTCTAAAGAGTAGTGACATGCTACAGTGTTTTAGTGAGAGATTAGAAGCGATGGCTGACCCGTAAGTGCTGGTTGTGGGCTCAGAAATAGCATCCCTCCCATCCCACACCACTCTTCCCCAGCATATAGAAACAAGCACTCCATCTCTTCACGCACCACCTGTCTCCGTCAAACAACACACCCAGGAGAGTACATGAAAAAGTACTCAAAAAGCTGTTACCCAATCAGACGTTTTTCATCAGTTTTCCCTCTGTTCCCACATAAATATTACATAATCACAATGTGCTTCGAAACCCCCAAAATGACGCAGAGAAAACATAAATTGTGTAAGCAACATCACATGGCAAATCGTAATGTCTAGGTGACTGGGAATGCGTATTGAAGCGTGATGGGTCCCTTAAGTGTGAAACTATAGGATATTTCATGAATGACTTGAAATGTTATTGGAGAAATGAGCTCCCACAGAGGGGATGAGTTACATAACTGAGAATCTTGCTTATAGAGCTGTAGCCATCTTCCCTGCCTTTATTTCCCTCTAGATCTAATCTGGGAAAAATGTGGTTAGAAAAATAAATTCGATGGGAAATTAAACAGTGAATAAACAATGATTATGATTCAGTCATTGGCACTGATGCCTTTTTTAAACTCAGACAAAACTGTTTGAATGCCCTGTGTCATGTACAAATATTCCCAGTGTGAAATAGTTCCCAGTTCAATAATTGCACGCGCAGATCTTTATGTGGATGGCTGAGCTCGTGCAGATGTTTCTCTCACCCTGTCATGACCTCGAAAAACTGTTCTGTGAGAACGCGCATTTGCTTCACACATCTGCCATTCAATGGTGGCCAGGAGTATTGACACTGACCAATCAGAAGCTTGTTGAGGCGTGAGGTTGGCATATATACACCCGGACTGACGCGTCTAAGTGCTGAGGGTTGATGTGAGGAGAGATATGTTGCCAGTGTAAAGACTTGGGCGCTACGGGAGGGGGTGAAAGAAACATCCGCCTAGCTCCGCCATCCACATAAAGAGACGCACGTGCAATTATTGAACTGGGAATATTTTCACGTTGGGAGAAATTTTGCATGACGTTACAATCACAACACAATCAGAACGATTGGGAACTATTTCATGCTGGGAAGATTTTTACATGGACACCCTGCAGTAAAGAAAAAATCATCTGAGATGCCATGCAACATCAATGAAATACTATCATTTGAAATGCATAATATTGGATCAAAACCATTTGTTTTTCTTTGTTGCCTCAGGGTTACTTCCGGCAATGTAAAAAAAGAAGAGACATGTTCAATGATGACCAGTTGAGAGTCATATTTGGGAACATTGAAGATATCTACAGGTTTCAAATGGGCTTTGTCAGAGACCTGGAGAAGCAGTACAATACAGAAGAACCTCATCTCAGTGAAATAGGTCCCTGCTTCCTAGAGCATGTAAGCATTTTTGTATCTCTCAAGATTTCAAGTGTTTTTTAAATGTAATCCCTCAATAGGTTTGAGTAAACCTTGTGTATCATATATACATGTCCATTGGATTCTCATCATTTTTCATACATCTGAGAACCTTGATGATGGGGCATTTCAGAGTTCCCGTTGGTTATTAATTTCAATGGTAACTTAAGGCAGTAGTGCACCCTCACTATTTTGTTAACTCCCCCCCCCAAAAAAAAGAATTCAGCTTGTTTCAGCATTTCAAACATACTGTGTACACGTTTATCTGTTGCAGCAAGATGGCTTTTGGATCTACTCAGAGTACTGCAACAACCACGTGGATGCCTGCATGGAGCTCTCTCGGCTGATGAAGGATGGCCGCTATCAGCATTTCTTCGAGGCGTGTCGCCTGGTGCAGCAGATGATTGACATCGCCATTGATGGCTTTCTGCTCACGCCCGTCCAGAAGATCTGCAAGTACCCTCTGCAGCTGGCAGAGCTGCTCAAGTACACTGTCCAGGAGCACAGGTACCTGTCCCTTAGTCTCAATGTCACATCAAATATTTACATTCACCTCTGTGTCATGATGAAGCATTGTTTCTACTAATAAAGATACTGCTGGAGTGATTGGTATTTTTTGCTCTCAGGCTAATTGGCCAGTATGAGACTTGAGGATCTTTCATTAATATGTGAGGATCCTATTCGTGGATGCTAAACTTAAAGTATTGTTGTTTTGTGCAGTGAAGCTGTGATAGAGATGTGGCACGGTATGCCTGACTATCTACAGTTCTTTTGTTGATCTATTCCTCCTTCTTAGTCACCCCCACTATAACATTGTGTCTCCTCCCCTCTCGTAGTGACTACCGTTACGTCGCTGCAGCGCTGGCTGTCATGCGGAACGTCACTCAGCAGATTAACGAGAGGAAGCGTCGCCTGGAAAACATTGACAAGATAGCACAGTGGCAGGCGTCTGTGCTGGACTGGGAGGTAGGACTGAGACAGGGTGACATGGCTGAGGAACTAACAAGTACTGTGGGACACACATACAACAAGCCGTTTTTAGTTAATGGTTTTGCTCTGTCAACTCACTCCTTTGCTACTAGTTTGTTTTGGTCAGAGTTTGAAACATAATGTATTTTACAATGCAAATATTTTGATAAGCTGTCACATAGACCTTTTATGAAGGTTTAGAGGCAAGAAGTTGTTTCTTCCAAAGGAAAATATATAAATTGCTCCTTTTGGAGTATGTACTCTTTTGATGAAATAAGAAAACAGACTGTCAGATGCGGTGCATTTTGAAGCACTCCATTTCATCGGGATGAAGTTAATCAGGAGTGAGAAAAGGAAGTGGAAGGATCTGTGTTGCTAGACTCGAGCCTATATTCGATGTGAGAGAGCTAGCGTTATCAGGCCACTCTGACCTAGTTGAAGAGTTTTTCCAGAGTTGCACAATCACTGAGGTACTGTAATTATGTCAAGTTAAAAAAAATCAAACCCACCAGAGTTCTACTTTGTCACCATCTATGTATTTGAGGAAGCGGAAGCCTGTCTTACCAGAGGAAGCCTGTCTTACTAGTCAGTATCTTATCAGTCACTTTTCTAATGTCATAAGCATAAAATGATTCCGTTTTCTTGACTATGTATCACAGACTGTGTTATTGATCCTGTTTAAAGATCTGACCGTCTTGTATTTCTCTGTGCAGGGGGATGATATTCTAGACAGGAGTACAGAGCTGGTCTACACTGGGGAGATGTCATGGATCTACCAGCCATATGGGCGGAGTCAGACCAGGGTCTTCTTCCTGTTCGACCATCAGATGGTTCTGTGTAAAAAGGTAAGGTGGCCACATCTGGGTCACAAATGCTATTGAATTGATCGGAACCAGTCTTGGCACTCCCAGGTGTACATATTGCCTATGTAACCCCTCTCTTTTGCAGACAGAGTTGGCATGAATTTGTTAAGAATGTGATCAACCGGTCAGTTTGTTTGTGAATAAAGCATGGCAGCAAAATCAGTACGTGTGTTTGTACCCTTAGTTACACTCCCAGGTTCAAGGCAAATGAAGGTCGCTGCTTGATAGAGTCAAGTCACCAGATTAATGTGCCTAAGGGGTAATGATTTATTGTGCGAAACAGAAAGTCACAGGCTTGTATGAGAAAATGCTTAGCCTCGCCGCTGTGGTGACAAAGACAGAGCTTAGGACATTATAACTACCGTTTTTATGACCGAACAGGCTTGTTTGATAGTAGTTTTTATGCCCGAACAGGCTTGTTTGATAGTAGTTTTTATGACAGCAATTCCTTTTTACTCCCCAATTCCGACAAGACATTTGAGTCATATACACAAAACTTTAACTGTTAAAAAAATAAGCATCTCAAGAAAAAAATAGAAATTTACGAAGTTCTGAAATGCATCCAATAGCTCAACATGTGTTGAGAGATTCTCAAATGTCATGCTAAGAGATTCTCAATTCATGAAGTGTTTAGCTCTTAAACCCACAATCAATCCCATGAATTAGGCCTATTAGTATGAGTCTTTGTAAAAGCTGTCATTCAAATGTGATGGTAGCTCACAAACTTCACAGTGAGGGAAATTATGTGTGATATATTGTCACCATGCGATTTGTAGTTTGAAATTAAAATGGTCAGGAACACATCTTTAATTCAGCTCCTGAAAATGGACCCTGTGGTACTTGTTGTAACAGAACTGGATGGAGATTCATTCCTGCTTGTCTGTGAGGTCTTATCTTTTATCTCCATCCCCTCAGCACTGTGATTGATTCCTGCTCCTGAGGTGGATGACAACAGTGTTGTAACATAAGGCCGTCATGTCCAAAGGGGAGCTAGGGGAAGCTGACAGGCTTACAGTACAGTACACAGGGCTGTTGTGTCTCTGAGTTTACCCCTACCGTTGGGACATGTGTGACACAAGCTCTCTGAGGGGACAGGAATACATAGTACGCAGCAGAAATGGGGATGGGACACCTGGAATCAGGAGCAGCTGTTTACAGCAAAGTGCATTATTCATCAGGGTGATTGGATGGAACCCTGTCTATCACAGGGAAATTGATAGGCTGCAATTAGTAAAAATGCACTTATTTCTTCCTGGCTGCCAGGAATTCAAGCCTTTTCATTTCCTGTCTGTCTGTCACCTGGGTTTCGCAGTGCCTCACTATTGTTCAAAGCACTGGTGTAGATAATTCAAAGTAAATTAGAATCCACTCTCTACTTTATTTTTCCCTTCCACTCCTCACTCCCTTACTTTTCCCTCAGGACTTAATACGACGAGACATCCTGTACTACAAGGGCCGCATGGATATGGACAGGTACAATTTAGTTGATGCTGTGGATGGGCGGGATGATGACTTCAATGTGAGTGTGAAGAATGCGTTCAAGCTGAGTAATAAGGACTCCGACGAGATCCACATCTTCCTGGCCAAGAAGCTGGAGGAGAAACTTCGCTGGCTAAAAGCTTTTCACGAGGAACGCAAGATGGTGCAAGAGGATGAAAAAATAGGTGTGTATGTGAAAGAAATGTTCATTTGTACAACAAATGAAAATGGTGAATGAATATAACAATTATTTATATTTTTCAGGTTTTGAGATATCAGAGTATCAGAAGCGACAAGCAGCGATGACAGTGCGAAGAATGACCAAACAAAAAGGTAAATGCACACTTTCCCAAATTAGTTAACTAACAGTTTTTTGTTTTTAGTCCATCTATAGTGTATCTCTCTCCTCCTTTAATATATCTCTTCTCCCATGTGTAGGCCATAGGTCTGTGCCCCCTGGATACCCCCCTCCTATGGACCCCATGAATCCAGGACAGTACTTGGTAGGAGACGGCATGGAACAATCAGAATTTGAATTCCCTGAACCTGAAAGGTGCAAGTCTCCCTTCTGGCAGAGCTTCAGCAGGTTAACTCCCTTTAGGAAATAGAGAAGAGATATATTTTAGAAAGACCACCTTATTTTTTTGAGAAGCACCATTGTATTTCAATTGTGACTCTTAAGGGAAAGCTGAACACGAGTATTTGGATTGTCAAACATTTAGCTTGTGAGCATCTCATTGATGACTGTGCTGTTGTAATCACTTTACCTGTATGACTGCAATGACAACTACCAACACAACTACCACAGCGAATGACCACACCTTTGGAACCTGAGAGAAACCAAAACACCTTCCTATCTCTTGATCTGTGAGAATATTTTTGTGACCTCTACTAATCCTTGGACAATGGAAAAGGGAACCGTGAGTTTCAAGGAAAAACGAACAGAACATTTGTGTCCACATTTAAAACTGAGGAAGCACTAGTCATACATTGATCTTTATGCCAAATCTGGTTGTGTCCTACAGTTCACTGTGACCTTAATGGGCATTTTATGATTTTTTTTTTTTTTTGTTAAAGTAAAATGCTGGCCAGATTCATCAGTCTTGTATTGTTTTTGAGTATTTATTTCCATTTTATTTTTGTTAATTTATAATGCATGGTGAAGTCCATTGTAGGTATTTATTGTGCAATTATATTCTTACGGGTCAAAGGAAAAAGAGAATCCGCATCATCAACTTCAGTGTGACTCATTCAAATACATCTTATATTGTTGACAGGGTATATATGTTGTATATATTTTTATTACATGTAGGTACTTAAGTCTGATAGGAATATCATATTGTGGTGTTCTCTTAAATAGTCATTCACACTGATTTTACATAACCAGGATGGTAGTTTGAGACCTGATATTACAGTAGGCTATATTCAGCTATCATTGCATAGTGCTTTCTTTACCACCGGGCACCTCAGTCATTGTAGAATAATATGTGGTTATAGTTGCACTTACCTAAGATCCATCTGTGATTTCATCAGGTAGAAGAGTCTGCTAGAATGCCTTTCAACCTCCCAAGTCATTTAACAAAGATTGTGATCGCATAAGTTTCAGAAATAAAAAGGCCTACTATAAAATTATTTGACGATAGTTCCATAAATGACCATGGTTAAACCCCTATTCATTGGCTTTATTTTCATGTGATATTCATTCTTGATAGTGAAAGAATACCACTTTAAGGTAGCCAAACTACAGTTAAAACATCTTGGTAGTCTTTTTCCTGTGGTGGCTTTCATAGTGCCAGCACAATGTTATGACATGCTGATTTTACGCCTGTCATTGCAGGTTAAATCCTTGGCTTGGTCTGCCACCAGGCTTAGATGAAGCAGAAGATGGGGAACATTTCAGGGGGACTCCAGTGTGGGTTTTTTAGGCATTATGATGGCTACTTCAACAACAAAGTTATACCAGAATTTCACATGAAAAATGCAAAGGAAATGCTGGTGGTCAAGCTTGTTATCTATATTTGTATTCAAAGGGTAAAAACAATTTTTAAAAGGATATTTATTTATATGCCTAAAAAGATCAACTAGGATTTAATACATTGCATTAGATACAGTATAAAAGCGCAATATGAAAGTGTGCAGTAATATTGAAGGAAAAAAACACTTTAAATATTAAGGCATTTTCTCTTGATGAACTGATATGGAACATTCATACATTTATTTTAAAAAGTGCATTTTATAATGAAAACAAATGCTTAAATATCTGAATTGATAAGTTGTTTAATTTCATTTTTGGTTTTATTGATAATTATGGATGATTTATCATTAATTCTGTGACAATGGCTTGGAATAAATCAAAATGCGTTAACATGATTGTTTCCTTCTTAATAATTGAAGTTGTGCAGTACCCTGTTAGGTGTTAATAGATGTGCATTAACAAATTCTAATGAGAGGGATAACCACCAAGATTATCTAAATTCATTTCTCTGAATGCCAGGTGTTTGTTTACTTTTTCCTCAAATAATCACCATCTCTCCTTATCTTTCCTTCTTAATGTACCAAAAGACAGTCTAATGAAGCACACCAACCTGTAAGAGAAGTCATGTATAAGATCTACTATTAAAGAATTACCATTAATGTGTAAAGAAATCAATTTATTGTCTATTGCAGATACAGTGCCTTCGGAAAGTATTCAGACCCCTTGACTTTTTCCACATTTTGTTACGTTACAGCCTTGTTCTAAATGTATTAAATTAAATTAAAATCCTCTACAGTCTACACAATACCCCATAATGACAAAGCGAAGATAGGTTTTTAGATATGTTTGCAAATGTATTTATTAAAAACAAAACAGAAATACCTTATTTACATAAGTATTCAGACCTTTTGCTATGAGACTCGAAACTGAGCTCAGGTGCATTCTGTTTCCATTGGTCATCCTTGAGATGTTTCTACAACTTGGAGTCCACCTGTGGTGAATTCAATTGACTGGACATGATTTGGAAAGGCACACACCTGTCTATATACGGTCCTACAGTTGAAAGTGCATGTCAGTGCAAAAACCAAGCCATGAGGTCGAAGGAATTGTCTGTAGAGCGCCGAGACAGGATTATGTGGAGGCACAGGTCTGGGGAAGGGTACCAAAAAATGTCTGTATAATTGAGTGTCCCCAAGAACACCGTGGTGTCCATCATTCTTAAACGGAAGAAGTTTAGAACCACCAAGACTCTTCCTAGAGTTGGCCACTCTGCCAAACTGAGCTCACGGGGGAGAAGGGCCTTGGTCAGGGAGGTGACCAAGAACCCAATAGTCACTCTGATAGAGTTCTAGAAGGACAACCATCTCTGCAGCACTCCACCAATAAGGCGTTTATGATAGAGTGGCCAGACTGAAGCCACTCTTCAGTAAAAGGCACATAACAGCCTGCTTGGAGTATGCCAAAAGTCGCCTAAAGACTCTCAGACATGAGAAACAAGATTCTCTGGTCTGATGAAACCAAGATTGAACTCTTTGGCCTGAAGCCAAGCATCACGTCTGGAGGAAACCAGGCACCATCCCTACGCTGAAGCATGGTGGTGGCAGAATCATGCTGTGGGGATGTTTTTCAGCGGCAGGGACTGGGAGACTAGTCAAGGATGAGGAAAAGATGAACGGAGCAAAGTAAAGAGAGATCCTTGATGAAAACCTGCTCCAGAGCGCTCAGGACCTCAGACTGGAGCGAATGTTCACCTTCCAACAGGACAATGACCCTAAGCACACAGCCAAGACAACGCAGGAGTGGCTTTGGGAAAAGTGTCTGTATGTCCTTGAGTGGCCCAGCCAGAGCCCGGACATGATGTGCACCCTATCGAACTTTTCTGTGCACCCTATCGAACTTTTCTGCAGCGACGCTCCACAACCAACCTGACAGAGCTTGAGAGGATCTGCAGAGAAGAATGGGAGAAACTCCCCAAATACAGGTGTGCCAAGCTTGTAGAGTCATGCCCAAGAATAATCAATGCTGTAATCGCTGCCAAATTGTGCTTCAACAAAGTACTGCGTAAAGGGTCTGAATACTTATGTAAATGTGATATTTCACTTATTTTTTTGCAAAAATATCAAAAACTTTTTTTGATTTGTCATTATGGGGTATTGTGCATAGATTGATGATATATATATATATATATTTTTTTAAATTAGAATAAAGCTGTAACTTAACAAAATGTGAAAAAAGTCAAGGGGTCTGAATACTTTCCGAAGGCACTGCATGTATGTTGAAGGACTATATGAAGACTTTAAACATAATTAAAATGATGTTTGAAACTGAGAAATTCAAGGATAAACTACAGTATAATTGCACTATGGCCCCCAACTGGCTAGTTAGGGAAGTGGTAGACTTGGTAGCCTGCTGGTTGTGTGTAACAGCCTTTCAGTTGTTTACACTAATCAGTGATGTAGTATAGCCTACTACTGTAGCTGTGGATGACTTAATAAAGAAAACAAATGTATTTCAGGTAAAAGTGATTTATTAAAGCATGAAAACATTCTTAGATGTGCATCTTTGCATACATTACACGGACACGTTAAAGCATACATTAAAACAAAACTCAACCTGAAGCTGGTACCGCTTATGCTAAAATAATGGGTTCAATTCCATCTGTAGAAAGATCTAGTTAAGACTGCAGCTTTCCCAACATTTGTGTGCAGAACGTTCATTGTAAGGTAGTTATTCACCCTCACCAGGTTTAGGATAGGCACACTGAGTGATTTGTGCTTTCTGCTGTAGATTGACCTATCAAGATGGTGTGGATATTGTGGTTTGAGTCATCGGTACCATCTAGCTTTGTTTATACCTGGCGCTAACATACGTCCTTTGTCCTGATCTTGTCCACATTCTTATTGTGCCCACATTTTCTGAAATATGTCTACACAGGGTATTAAAATGTGTCTCATACCCATTGTGACCAGATTTCCTGGTCCCTCCCTGTATGCAAATGATTTGACAGCCATTCTTTCACAATATGATTTATTTGAAGAAATATTGATCCCGGCAGCATACCACCCTGCATCCCACTGCTGGCTTGCCTCTGAAGCTAAGCAGGGTTGGTTCCTGGATGGGAAACCATATGGTGTTGGAGGGCCAGTAGGAGGCACAATTTCCTCTGGTCTAAAAAATATATCCCAGGGCAGTGATTGGGGACTTTGCCCTGTGTAGAGTGCTGTCTTTTGGATGGGATGTTAAAAAGGTGTCCTGAGACTCTGGTCAATAAAGATCCTGTGGACTTATTGTAAGAGTAGGGGTGTTAACCCTGGTTTCCTGGCTGAATTCCCAATCTGGAAATCATACCATCATGGCCACCCAATGATCCCAAGCTTCCAATTGTCTCATTCTTCTCCCCTGTTGTTACTGTAAATGAGAATGTGTTCTCAGTTAACTTACTAGGTAAAATACATTTAAAGAATGTATTCCATAAGTCAATGGTTTTAGAAGATGGGATAATGATGATTTCACTGTCCAGATCCGTCTGCACTTGTAAGATATCCAGACACAGTGGGTCCTTGACTATCTCCAGAAGTGGTCAAGAAGATCAGATCACAATGCGTCTTTCAATCATCTACACCTGTCTGAAAATGTGGGCACAATAAGAATGTGGACAAGGTCGGGACAAATGTTGTGTGTTAGACGCATGCATAAATTCGCCTTCTGCTAAACAGTAACAACACAGTACTGTTAGGCCTACACAGTATCAAGTCTGAGATTTTCATCCTGTTGATACTGTATGAGTTCTCTGAATGATAGATACTACTCCATTCACTCCCTATGTGCATGACTACAGATTGCATGGCTCTATTCCTGCTGGCTGCCAATCGAAGGCATCAGAACTTAAAAAATAACAACAAATGCAATATGCTGGGCAGAAGCATTAATGCATGTTTGTCTTTAGGATTCCATGGCTAACACTTAGACACGTGTTCATTTGGTTTAAGATGATCTCAAACTCAGACCATTGTTCATATAAAAACATAATCCCTGAATTCCTGTGTATTAAGAATCCATACAATTTGTTTCAGCAAAATAATGAGCAATGAGCAATGTCCTTTTCATTGCATAACATTTGATACAAAACAGCATTGTGACACAGTGCATGGTAAGGTGACATTCACAGTGTAACTTTGATGTGATATTTTTACAGTGAATGTTGATGCCCCAAACTACAAACCAGTAATTTAAACCTTTTTTGACAACACCGTCTACTTTCTTCTCTCATAGATGTTTATATCTGATCAATTTCAAAGTGCTTTTATTTTGTACATGAAAGAAGAACTGCTCTCTTTGAGATAAGCTACCATCTGTTATGACATATATTTAATGTGATGTTGCATTTGCTCCACTTGTTTTGTGAAATGGAAAGTATTTGTGTTTTATCCCATCTTACTTTTTCTCCGTCTGATTTACACTTTAGACTGCCGGACATCCTTCCATTCCATCTTAGTGTTCTGCAGGGCCTGAGTCTTCTTCTCATCCACCTGCACATAGTCCACCCTGTGTTCATCAGTAAGGAGGGGCTTCTGGAAGACATCACAGCAGATTTGGTGTACAGTAAACTAAGGTAAGGACATTATTAAATCCAAACCTGTATCCAGAATAGAACTACCAGTCTTACATAAATGACACTTCCCACCTTTCCATAACGTGAAAAACAATTTTAAATTGCTGCTGTTTTGTCAGTTATTCAATGGCTATAATGCAGTCTTATAGTTCGTGTCATATGTCCTCTCTATGGTCCAGCCTGTATTCCAGCCATTAGTATTCCTTTCACTATGTCTTTTTGCTGTGAATCAACAAAACAATGAGTCACAGATTCATTACCATGGAAATGGGCACAACTACACCTTGCAAGTGCTATTTGAGCCAATTCCACAATGTACTGTATTGTTTACTTCTGGGCTATTGAAAACAGATGGAAGTTGGACCAATAAAACCAAACAAATAAGATGATACATGCAGTATATGTATGTTGTTCACTGTTTTAAAGTATGACCAGTACGTATGGTTTCAAGTACTATTGAAATGAAAACCTATTCTGCACCCCTGCTCAGATGGTGAAACAGACCAATAATTTGGCTTGATTTCTAACATATGAGTCAATGCAAAAGTGGCACTTAAAGAAAATGTCACATACAGAACACAATACTTTCTACTTATCTGTCCTATTTCACATGTGTATTAATATTCATGTGTGAATTGGAAATACGTTTTTTGCATATCCCACACTCCCAGAGAGTGGGGTCACAACCAGCTATTATCAACGATGACCCTGGATTAATTAGGGTTGAGTGCCTTGTTCAAAGGCACATCGGCCGATTTTTCACCTTGCTCGATCGGGATTCGAACTAGTGATCTTTCAGTTACTGGCTCAAAGCTCTAACCGTTAGGTTACCTGCCGCCCTATGCTTTCTACATTACCAGTCAAAAGTTTGGACACACCTACTCATTCAAGTTTTTTTTTTTTTTTTACTATATTGTAGAATAATAGTGAAAACATCAAAGCTATGAAATAGTGTTACACAAAAGTGTTACACAAATCAACATTTATTTGCGATACTTCAATGTAGCCACCCTTTGCCTTGATGACAGCTTTGTATTTTCTCAACCAGCTTCATGAGGTAGTCACCTGGAATGCATTTCAATTAACAGGTGTGCCTTGTTAAAAGTTAATTTGCTGAATTTCTTTCTTCTTAATGAGTTTAAGCCAATCAATTGTGTTGTGACAAGGTAGGGGTGGTATACAGAAGATAGACATATTTGGTAAAAGACCAAGTCCATATGTCAAGAACAGCTCAAATAAGCAAAGAGAAATGACAGTCCATCATTACTTTAAGACATGAAGGTCAGTCAATCCGGAAAATTTCAAGAACTTTGAAAGTTTCTTCAAGTGCAGTCGCAAAAACCATCAAACGCTATGATGAACTGCCTCTCATGAGGACCGCCACAGGTCCTCTGCTGCAGAGGATAAGTTCATTGGAGTTAACTGCTCCTCAGATTGCAACCCAAATAAATTCTTCACAGAGTTCAAGTAACGGACACATCAACATCAACTGTTCAGAGGAGACTGCATGAATCAGGCCTTCATGGTCGAATTGCTGCAAAGAAACCACTACTAAGGGACACCAATAATAAGAAGAGACTTGTTTGGGCCAAGAAACACGAGCAATGGACATTAGACCAGTGGAAATCTGTCCTTTGGTCTGATGAGTCCAAATTTTAGATTTTTTGTTCCAACTGCTGTGTCTTTGAGACGCAGAGTAGGTGATTGGATTATTTCCACATGTGTAGTTCCCACCGTGAAGCATGGAGGAAGAGGTGGGATGGTGCTTTGCAGGTGACACTGTCAGTGATTTATTTAGAATTCAAGAAACACTTAACTAGCCGGGTTAACTACCACAGCATTCTGTAGTGATACGCCATCCTATCTGGTTTGCGCTTACTGGGACGATCATTTGTTTTTCAACAGGACAATGACCCAACACACCTTCAGGCTGTGTAAGGGTATTTAACCAAGACGGAGAGTGATGGAGTGCTGCATCAGATGACCTGGCCTCCACAATCACCCAACCTATCAAGGCACAAGGCGAGACCCAGATGCAGACACAGGACGCAGATGGTTGCAGTCTTACAATGTTTATTAATCCAAAGGGGTAGGCAAGAGAATGGTCGTGGACAGGCAAAAAGGTCAAAACGAGATCAGAGTTCAATAGGTACCGAAGGGCAGGCAGATTCAAGGTCAAGGCAGGCAGGATGATCAGGCAGGCAGGAAAGTAGTCCAGAGTCAGGCAGGGGTCAGAACCGGGAGGACTATAAAAAGAGAATAGAAGAGGAGTACGGGAAAACCACGCTGGTTGACTTGACTAAACATACAAGACGAACTGGCACAGAGAGACAGGAAACACAGGGATAAATACACTGGGGAAAATAAGCGACACCTGGAGAGGGTGGAGACAATCACAGGAACAGGTGAAACAGATCAGGGCGTGACACAACCTCAACCCAATTGAGATGGTTTGGGATGAGTTGGACCGTAGAGTGAAGGAAAAGCAGCCAACAAGTGCTCAGCATATGTGGGAACTCCTTCAAGACTGTTGGAAAAGCATTCCAGGTGAAGCTGGGTGAGAGAATGCCAGAATGTGCAAAGCTGTCATCAAGGCAAAGGGTGGTACTTTGAAGAATATAAAATATAAAATATATTTGATTTGTTTACACACTTTTAGCGACTCCATATATACAGTACCAGTCAAAAGTTTGGACACACCTATTCGTTCAACGGTTTTTCTTTATTTTTACTATTTTCTAGTTGTAGATAATACTGAAGACATCAAAACTATGAAATAACACATATGGAATCATGTAGTTACCAAAAAAGAACCTGTTTCCTCGATACAGGTGCATTGAACATTCAATTGCAGATAAACGATAAGAGTGAGCATAGTGCCAATAATGAAAATGTATGACACCAAATCTGTTAACTGTCATGTGATATCAATTAAGCATGCAGAAACAAGTGATATTACTATAGATGAATAAGTTCTTGATATGCCCACACACAATAGAATGAACATAGGGAATTGCAGTGGATGATGGACGGTAATTTGAGGTCCTTTAAAACTGCAAGTCCAAGTGGCAGTTCAAAGTAAAAGACAGGCACTTTTAACACTGTTAAATGGTTGAATTGATTCAATGAGAGGACCATAATGAGAGGACCACAATGGAAAACAAGTCTTTTGACTTTTTGTGTATATTATCCTAGGCAATTTTGGCTACAGTTAAAGTCAGAAGTTTACATACACGTTAGCCAAATACATTTAAACTCAGTTTATCACAATTCCTGACATTTAATCAAAGTAAAAATTCCCTGTTTTAGGTCAGTTTTGGATCACCACTTTATTTTAAAGAAAGTGAAATGTCAGAATAATAGTAGAGAGAATGATTTATTTAGGCTTTTCTTTCTTTCATCACATTCCCAGTGGGTCAGAAGTTTACATACACTCAATTAGTATTTGGTAGCATTGCCTTTAAATTGTTTAACTTGGGTCAAACGTTTCAGGTAGCCTTCCACAAGCTTCCCACAATAAGTTGGGTGAATTTTTGGCCCATTCCTCCTGACAGAGCTGGTGTAACTGAGTCAGATTTGTAGGCCTCCTTGCTCGCACACGCTTTTTCAGTTCTGCCCACAAATTTTCTGTAGGATTGAGGTCAGGGCTTTGTGATGGCCACTCCAATACCTTGACTTTGTTGTCCTTGAAGCCATTTTGCCACAACTTTGGAAGTATGCTTGGGGTCATTGTCCATTTGGAAGACCCATTTGCATTTGTCATCTATTTTGTGAAGTGCACCAGTGCCTCCTGCAGCAAAAGCACCCCCACAACCTCTGCTGCCACCCCCGTGCTTCACGACTGGGAGTGTCTTCTTCGGCTTGCAAGTGTCCCCCTTTTTCCTCCAAACATAACGATGGTCATTATGGCCAAACAGTTTCATCAGACCAGAAGGACATTTCTCCCAAAAGTACAATCTTTGTCCCATGTGCAGTTGCAAACGCGTAGTCTGGCTTTTTTATGGCGGTTTTGGAGCAGTGGCTTCTTCCTTGCTGAGCGGCCTTTCAGGTTATGTCGATATAGGGACTCGTTTTATCTGTGGATATGAATACTTTTGTACCTGTTTCCTCCAGCATCTTCACAAGTCATTTGCTGTTGTTCTGGATGTATTCGCACTTTTCGCGACCAAAGTACGTTCATCTCTAGGAGACAGAACGCGTCTCCTTCCTGAGCGGTATGACGGCTGCGTGGTCCCATATTGTTTGTACAGATGAATGTGGTACCTTCAGGCATTTGGAAATTGCTCCCAAGGATGAACCAGACTTGTGGAGGTCTGCCCATTTTTGTTTTCTGAGGTCTTGGCTGATTTCTTTTGATTTTCCCATGATGGCAAGGAAAGAGTCACTGAGTTTGAAGGTAGGCCCTTGAAATACATCCACAGGTACACCTCCAATTGACTCAAATTATGTCAATTAGCCTATCAGAAGCTTTTAAAGCCATGACATCATTTTCTGGAATTTTCCAAGCTGTTTAAAGGCACAGTCATCTTAGTGTATGTAAACTTCTGACCCACTGGATTGTGATACAGTGAATTATAAGTGAAATAATCTGTCTGTAAACAATTGTTGGAAAAATGACTTGTGTCATGCACAAAGTAGATGTCCTAACCGACTTGCCAAAACTATAGTTTAACAAGACATTTGTGGAGTGGTTGAAAAACTAGTTTTAATGACTCCAACCTAAGTGTATGTAAACCTCCGACTTCAACTGTTGCCTGGTGTAAAAATTGTCAAATCAAATCAATGTCTTGCTTTGGAAACAAACCCATTCCTAACATTTGACCTCTGTCTATTCAATCAAGCTTACCTTTTGCACAGGAGAGGGGGATGCGGAATTGAAATCCAGTGAAAGGTAGTCAAGGTTTGATCTCCTAAGCCACGGCTGGGAGGCTCCCTCGTTTGTAGAGAAGAACTGTTGCCTTGACTCCTGAAATTAAAGGAATCTCAGTTACAATGAGTCTCACCTCACATTCATCCATATTTTGATCTCGGAATATGTTATGTCATATGGTTCACTAATACTGAACATTTTCCCTTTTGTATCGCTAGTTTCAGGTGAATATCAATTGTAATATTTTAAGCTTTTCTTGCTACCCCAAACATGAATAAATATTCATGATGCTCAAAGCTTTATTCCCCTGCTTTAGGCAGTTTGGAACTCAGAGTTTAGACACAACAGCTGAATTATTCATGGTAGGGGAGGGAAGTAGTCTATCTATGAACTGACTTGGGTACTTTTCTTCTCGCTGATGATTGCGGAAACAGAAGTGTATGTATAACTATTTATAATGTCAATATAGAAGGTAACTTTACTACTGGAATGCTGGCTTCTTGGTCTCCTTTAATTCCCAGTTTTCCTTGCAGTGAATTTCTGGGAACAACACAAACAAACACAAACAAATAAGTCCAGCTTTTTTTTCATTTTAGAATTTGGACAGAAAGAGAGCTGAGAGTTCAGGATGAAGAGAGTAAAATTTCGGACTCACCCTGGCTCTGTCATGATTCTAATCAAAGGCATATGAGTCAGACATTCTCTGATAGTGGACAGACCCCTCAGGTCCAGTGGTGGAGGCCGTGCTGCAAACCAGAGAAACAATATGGTGAGGTGAGGCAAGCAACCCTCAAATTCTCTATCGGACAATAATGATCAGCTGTACTTTCCCCCAACAAAGGACATTTGTGTTGAAACAGCAATATTTCAAATAGAGCCATGCTGCAAATGTTGACTCAGGAAATACTGTCCTGAAAGGAGACTATCACAGGGAGTCACAAGATTCAATAGAATGTGAAAACCTTTTTCATTTTGCTTTTCAGCAAAATACATGCTTATGAAAGCATTTTTTATGCTTCCTCTACTTAGTACCCACTGCTGGAATGAGGATTAAATACATTATGAAGCCCTTTTATACATGTTTTTTTTACTTCCTTTTTGTTCATTACCTCTCCTGCGTGGTTTGAGATCCCTGTTGATTGGAGGTGGTTCTAGATCCCCAGGTAGATCTGCAATGGGAAGGGGGGTGGGAGCGAGAGGGGCCTCTGTTTTGCCATTAGCCTTGAGGAAGCTGATTGTAGTGGGGCTCATAGGGATGTAGCCGTCCGATACATCTTCACCAACAAAGACACGCGGAGAGGCCATGGACACGTAAGAGTCCTCATGGCAGTCAGGACTTTGAGTGGCAATGAAATGTGGCTACAAGACAACAAGACCAGACCAACTTAGGGATTTGTACTACAGCATGGCCTAGAATGATGTAATAAGTCACTTGCAAATCCTATATTGTTGTTTGAGATTCAAAAAGGAAACAATGACAGTTAAGAATTATTCCCTGCTGTGAACTATCCGACAAAATGATGTGCAAAACATTTAGTTCTCATCCGTTGTAAGTACATGTTTTCTCACCAAATTGAGACTAAGCCTTTTGTTCCTGCTCCTCAATGCACTCCCCTCAATGTCTCCTAGATAAGACAGAAATATCACTAATGAAGGTGGTTATCATGTTATATAACAGAAACAATGACACCAGGCATACTATGTGGTTGGAAACATGTTAGGTCAGAATAAATACACGTGCTGATTATATTGAATACATGCACCACATTGATGAGCATACAGTATGTGGCGGCAGGTATAAAGGGCCTAGACCAGAAATCATCAACTACATTCAGCTGAGGGACGATTTTTTTCTTGAGTGAATGGTCGTAGGGCCGAAACAGTATGAGTGGAATGAGTGGATTCAGCTATTTCAGTCACAGCGTTCCTGACATGTGTATAAAATCGAGCAAACATCCATGCAATTTCCATAGACGAACATTGGTAGTAGAATGGCCCGTACTGAAGAGCTCAGCGACTTTCTACGTGGCACCGTTATAGGATGGCACCTATCCAACAAGTCAGTTTGTCACATTTCTGCTCTGCTAGAGCTGCCCCGGTCAACTGTAAGTGCTGTTATTGTGAAGTGGAAACTTCTAGGAGCAACAACGGCTCAGCCGCAAAGTGGTACGTCACACAATCTCACAGAACGGGACCGTCGAGTGTTAAAGTGTGCAGCGAGTAAAAATCGTCTGTCCTCGGTGGCAAAACTCACTACCGAGTTCCAAACTGCCTCTGGAAGCAACGTCAGCACAATAACTGTTTGTCGGAAACGTCATGAAATGGGTTTCCATGGCCGAGCAAGCCTAAGATCACCCTGCTCAATGCCAAGCGTCGGCTGGAGTGGTGTAAAGCGTGCCGCCATTGCACTCTGGAGCAGTGGAAATGCGTTCTCTGGAGTGATGAATCACGCTTCATCATCTGGCAGTCTGACGGACTAATCTGGGTTTGGCAGATGCCAGGAGAACGCTACCTGCCTCAATGCATAGTGCCAACTGTAAAGTTGGGTGGAGGAGGAATAATGGTCTGGGGCTGTTTTTCATGGTTTGGTCTAGGCCCATTAGTTCCAGTGAATGGAAATTTTATCGCTGCAGCATACAATGACATTCTAGACGATTCTGTGCTTCCAACTTTGTGGCAACAGTTTGGGGAAGGCCCTTTCCTGTTTCAGCATGACAATGCCCCCGTGCACAAAGCGAGGGCCATACAGAAAGGGTTTGTTGAGATCGGTGTGGAAGAACTTGACTGGCCTGCACAAATCCCGGACCTCAACCCCATCGAACCCCTTCGGAATTGAATTGGAACTGCGAGCCAGGCCTAATCGCCCAACATCATTGCCCGACCACAATTATGCTTTTGTGGCTGAAAGGAAGCAAGTCCCCGCAGCAATGTTCCGACATATTTTATCTTTTTTATATAGCCTTTGTTTAACTAGGCAAGTCAGTTAAGAACAAATTCTTATTTACAATGACGGCCTACACTGGCCAAACCTGGACGACGCTGGGCCAATTGTGCGCCGCCCTATGGGACTCCCAATCAGGGCCGGTTGTGATACAGCCTGGATGGAAAGCCTTCTCTTCTCAGAAGAGTGGAGACTGTTATAGCAACAAAGTGGGGACGAACTCCATATTAATGCCCATGATTTTGGAATGAGATGTTCGACGAGCCAGTGTTCTCATACATTTAGTGTAATTATACATTTGGACACTGCAAATTGACCGCAAGAAGCTAGAAACAGATATAATAGTTGACGAAAACATAATAATTTCAAACCTTGCTTACATTTCAATACAATCACATACATAGCTCTATTTTGTTTAGGAATACTTTGGATCAGATTTCCACATTTAAAATCACTTGGAGCTGATTTCCTGGTGTTTTTGGAGTCTTAAATCCAACAATAAAAAATAAATAAAAAATGCAGAAATCTTGGGGGGCAAAATATAATCACAGTTGGGGAACCCTGGCCTAGACTGAAGGACTCTGCTGTTTATATACTGTACCTCTTCTGAAGTGGTCTGGCAGGCCTGACAGAGAGATCCTCCGGGGGATGAGTGCAGGTTTGCCTGTGAGCTGCTGCCTAATTCCTGCCAGAGGCCCGTGGGAGCCGTCATCTCTGAGGTGCTCTGAGAGGTGGACAGGCTTGGGGGGTAGAGGAGGGGGAGTTAGTCCATCACTAGTTGCCTCCAATATGGCAGAAGAGTATGGCTTGTCAAACTGGAAGACATTCGGTGTACGATGGAGTGTTCGAGGAGAGGATGAGGTTGACGTGGGGCCACATGGTGCGCTGAAAGGGGGGTCATGCATCCTAATGTGGGGGAAGGGAGACGGAGATGGTCCAGTGTGAGGGAAGGGGGACGGAGATGGTCCAGTGTGAGGGAAGGGGGACGGAAATGGTCCAGTATGGGGAAAGGGAGACGGAGAAGGATCAGTGCCGAGGGGTGAAGAGAAGACATCTTCAGTAGTAGCGTCTGATGAATTTTGTTCCAGAGATCTCTCCGAATTTGAAAAGCTGTCGCATCTATAAAAGAAAGAAAAAGAAAAATACAGTGTTTATCGTTTATCATCATTTAACCTAAACATCAAAATATGTGATGACGTCTGTAAACAATCCAATGAGGTGCAGAAGTTGGTATGATGTATCAATTGGGGGAGGGATCGTCTTCAGGAAGCAGAGTGACGTGAGAGCATGGTGTGAGCGAAGGTTAAGAAACATTTCAGACTTTTGCATGTTTAAATAGAGATAACTTGACAAATCTATAAAGAAGCATATTTATTAGGTTTTTAACATATTTTGTTTTTATAAATATATTTTTTAAATGTAGTTTTCTTTTTGTTGCCTCAGGGCAACATTGAGCAGTTATGCTACTTTTCAGGGCAATATCATACTCAGTGAAAGACTGATTGAAATGATGGCTTTGGTCAATGTTTTTGCCAACATATCCACTGACATTCACAGGCAATTGACACAGGGAAATTCTACGGGCAAAATTTGCCTAATTGAGCAGTCAGGATCTTGAGGACAGTGAGGAAGAATGAGAACCAGAATCAGGTTTGAGAGGCAGTGATATACTATATGCCCAATTTGTATTTTCTTATGAAAATAGTCTCGCTTCTACTAAATTTCACTTAATAAATGTTCTGAAAATATCAGATTTTCCTTGGTGTTTTAGTACCCCTATGGCACAGAGTTGCCCTGAGGCAAAACATTCTAATCTGTGTGATGGGGGTAAAAGTAATGTTTTTGTTGTTGAAATTATTGATACATTATCAGAAAGCCTAAATCTTCCAAGAATAGAATGGATATTTTTTGGGGGGATGCAATATGTAACTTTATGGGTGACCTGACCAAATTCACATAGAAATGTGAGTTATAGATCTGTCATTCTCATTGAAAGCAAGTCTAAGAAGTGGTAGATATGTTCTATGTGCACTATTTCTATGCTTCATGTTCTTAAGTTTCGTTTTTGCGTCTTTTACTTTCGGTTTTGTACACCAGCTTCAAACAGCTGAAAATACAATATTTTGGTTATTGAAAATATATTTCACAGCGGTTTGGATGGTACAATGATTCTTTAAACTATACTTGCTTGTTTTGTCACATAAACTGAAATTAGGCGAACTGTTCGAATTTTTGCAACCAGGAAATGTCGGAGCGATTTCTGCATACTGCACTTTTTTTTTAATGAAAAAACTAAATGTGTGCAGTAGAGTGTTAAACAACGTGTGGTGTTGATATGGTGTCCAGCTTGATGTTTGAGAGGCTATTTACCTAGAGATGCTGAACCTCCCTGTCTCACACTGTGAGAGGAAGAGGTAGTCCAGTGGATAGTTGGGTTCCATCTGGCTCGGCATCTCCACTCTGCTGTTGCCATTGGCCATAAAGTCATGGTTGGAAATGAATGACATACTTCGGGAGAGAGCTGGTGAAACCTGCTGGGGGGTTGGGGTGTGAGAGAAAACTTCCTCTGATTCTGAAAGACAGAGAGATGGGGAGAGAGCGAGGGAGAGAAAAAGAACAGGGGGATTAGAGAGAATAGAGAGAAGAAATCCATAGTTTCTACATTAGTTCTGGGCTGGCTCAGGATAATGTTACACAGACATTGGGGCAGAGTCAGACAGGAATCCTGATCTGTCTCTTGATAAATGTGATCTCTGAAACGTAGTTGTCAGTACTCTCCAGCAGGTGGCAGTGCAATGAATTTGTAGTGCTTTTAATGCTTTTGCGCTTGTCCATGTCCCTCTTACTGTAAACGAATCCCCCACCATGTAACTATTCAGACTGAGTAACCCCTTTTCTAATAAAAAGTCCACTATGGTACAGTATAACCACAACACATGTGTAGGTATAAACATGTTATACACTGAGCATACCAAACATTAGGAACACCCCCCCACCCACCACCCCCTTTTGCCCTCAGAACAGCCAGAGCATGGACTCTACAAGGTGTTGAAAGCGTTCCACAGGGATGCTGGCCCATGTTGACTCCAATGTTTCCCACAGTTGTGTCAAGTTGGATGGATGTCCTTTGGGTGGTGGACCATTGTTGATACACAGGGGAATCTGTTGAGCGCCCATTCACCCTCTGAATGACAAACATACACAATCCATGTCTCAAGTGTCTCAAAGCTTTAAGATCCTTCTTTAATCTGTCTCCTCCCCTTCATCTACACTGATTAAAGTGGATTTAACAAGTGCCATCAATAAGGGATCATACATGTCACCTGGATTCACCTGGTCAGTCTATGACATGGAAAGTGCAGGTGTTCTTAATGTTTTATATACTCATTCTATTTTGTGTAAATATGTGACATGTAGAATAACCATTATTGGACCAGCACCATAAAACATAAGAATGAGAAAAAAAAGACCAGGCAGTGTAATTATTGAAAAATTTAGTATTTCTTTACTTTTCCAAACCATATACTGTACATACTGTAGTTAGTGACTGTGTGCTGTGCATGCATAGTTATGTGTTTGAATTTTCTATTGAAAATATTTTAGGCGAGGTGCTGACTAGTAGAACATAGCTATAACTATTAATTTTCTGTTAAAATGATTTTAGTTGAGTGGTGAGAACATGTAGACAGGAGCCTGAGATCTATATACGAGGAAACATCAATGTTCTCACCATTCACACATTGCTTAACTAATAGATTGTCGTTACTTCATTACTGGCAATCATCTCTGCTGGGCTTTCAGTAACTGAGGTCATTATAAACTGAACAAAAATATAAATACAACATGTAAAGTGTTGGTCCCATGTTTCATGAGCTGAAATATAATATCCCAGAAATGTTCCATACGCACAAAAAGCTTATTTCTCTAAAATGCTGTGCACACATTTTTTTACATCTCTGTTAGTGTGCATTTCTCCTTTGCAAAGATAATCCATCCACCTGACAGGTGTAGCATTCAAGAAGCTGATTTAACATCATGATCATAACACAGGTGCACGTTGTGCTGGGGACTATAAAAGGCCACTCTAAAATTTGCAGTTTTGTCACACAACACAATGCCACAGATGTCTCAAGTTTTGAAGGAGCGTGCAATGGACATGCTAACTGCAGGAATGTCCACCAGAGCTGTTGCCAGAGAATTGAATGTTAACTTCTCTACCATAAGCCGTCTCCAACGTCGGTTAAGGGAGCGTGCAATGGACATGCTGACTGCAGGAATGTCCACCAGAGCTGTTGCCAGAGAATTGAATGTTCATTTCTCTACCATAAGTCGTCTCCAACGTTGTTTTACAGAATTTGGCAGTATGTCCAACCGGCCTCACAACCGCAGACCACGTGTATGGCGTTGTGTGGGTGAGCGGTTTGCTGATGTCAACGTTGTGAACAGAGTGCCCCATGGTGGCAGTGGGGTTTTGGTATGAGCAGGCATAAACTACCGACAATGGACACAATTGCATTTTATTGATGGCAATTTGAATGCACAGAGATACCGTGATGAGATCCTAAGGCCCATTGTTGTGTCATTCATCCGCCGCCATCACCTCATGTTTCAGGATGACAATGCATGGCCCCATGTCGCAAGAATCTGTACAAAATTTCTGGAAGATGGATATGTCCCAGTTATTCCATGGCCTGCATACTCACCAGACATGTCACCCATTGAGCATGTTTGAGATGCTCTGGATCGACGTGTACAACAGCGTGTTCCAGTTCCTGCCAATATCCAGCAACTTCGCACAGCCATTGAAAAGGAGTGGCACAACATGCCATTGACCACAATCAACAGCCTATCAACTCTATGTCGAAGGAGATGTGTCGCGCTGCATGAGGCAAATGGTGGTCACACCAGATACTGACAGGTTTTCTGATCCAACTTTTTTTAAAGGTATCTGTGACCAACAGATACATATCTGTATTCCCAGTCGTGAAATCCATAGATTAGGGCCTAATTTATTTATTTCAATTGATTGATTTCCTCATATGAAGTGTAACTGTAACTGTAACTCAGTAAAATCTTTGACATTGTTTAATGTTGCGTTTATATTTTTGTTCAGTATAGTTATAAAGACCAAAGTATGAGTGTGAGTATCACCATGTGGTAGAGTATAATAGCTTGGTCTATCAACGCTTTGTGTATTCATATTTCTGGAAACAATTAGATACACTGTAACTACTATTTGAAAATGATTTTAAATGTTGTACCTTATAGTTATGTATCTATAAGAGGCATATTGTAACATCATGGCAGAGCCTAAAGTTATTTATTCAGCACATGAAACTGCAGAAAATAATGACATTTTTCACACAATGGATTTACGACAGTGTGTGTTGGAAAGATTTTTGTGTGTGTACTGAATAGTAAACTAGTTCAGGATTTCATTGACTGAATGTCTGACATTGTGTTATCATTCCCAGTAATGTGTAAACCTGGGGTTTGCCACTGTTCCTCTGGGCTATAATCTCTTCTCTTTGTCTGGAGATCATGTAGTCGGCTCTATCTGCTCCACACAGAACAATGTTTAACTAAATGTTCCAACTGACAGCTCTTATCCACAGCTCTCCCCCTGGTTTGGAGTTAATAAGACATGAAGACAAGAGAGCTTGGTGTCTAACTGTTCAAGCATCACCCTAGCTGAACTTGCATGCCTGTGGAGAGTTGTAATATCTATGGCACTATGAGTTTCACAGAGAAAGATAGCTTATAACTGAATTGGGTCAAATAAATCACATTTTACTTCAGCACTGTCCAGTGATTTACTGTTTGTAATCAGAAGCTCTCTGCAAAATGGTTCTGATTTGATTATTGCTATAACATTGAAGTAGGTGTATGCATGCGTGCGTGTGTGCATGCCTACATGTGTGCTTGTGTGTGTGTGTCTGCATACGTGTGTGTGTCTATCATTTTAGTATGCACTTTTCTGATTGTACATGTACGTCAGGGCCCTTTTGCGAAAAAGATTTCTAACCTCAACCTAATACTCTTAAAATAGTTAATATACTACAATATGTCATTGAGGGACATCAGTACATTTCTTGAGCCCAGGGACTTTAACAGCCAAGAAGAGGCAAAGTATCATACTTGGCTTGGAACATTAATGAGAATAAACACATTTAATTCAAACGTCTCCTTTAAATGCAATGCAAAACTACACATGACAAATGAATATTCACATCTTCAAATAATATTTTTGCAGGAATCTCCGCCGGGCTTCTCTGAGACGGTCATTGATTTACCAGTCATGTCCTCAAGACATTTTTAAGATGCTCATAACACAGAGAAATCATCAGACACCTAAATGGTTTGTTATCTCATATGTATATACTGTATTTTATACCATCTATTGCATCTTGCTTATGCCACTCTGTCATTGCTCATCCATATATTTATATGTATATATTCTTATTCCATTCCTTTACTTAGATTTGTGTGTATTAGGTAGTTGTTGTCGAATTGTTAGATTACATGTTAGATATTACTGCACTGTCGGAACTAGAAGCACAAGCATTTCGCTACACTCGCAATGACATCTGCTAACCATGTATATGTGGCCAATAAAATTGGATTTGATTTATCGCAGTCTTGAATATAGACAACCTTCCCTAAACATGGCTACTCTACCCACACATGCACACACATTCTTACTGTAGGTCACAGGACAAAAGCCTCCAACAAGAGTTGAATACCAAACAGTGTTTCTCTATATTCTTTGTAGAAATTGAACATATGAATGTGATTTTGTAACTAATTATAATAAAAATATATATTTTTAATTGAACCTTTATTTAACTAGGCAAGTCAGTTAATAACATTTACAATGATGGCCTACACCGGCCAAATCCGAACGATGCTGGGCCAATTGTGCACCGCCCTATGGGACTCCCAATCACGGCCGGTTGTGATACAGCCTGGATTCGAGCCAGTGTGTCTGTAGTGACGCCTCTAGCACTGAGATGCAGTGCCTTAGACCGCTGCACCACTCGGGAGCCCCTAAACTGGTCATCAACGTAATTAGAGCAGTCTAATTAATTTAATTTGTAATGCGCATTTCTAATACCCAAGACGTTTAAACTGTGACCATTTTGAACTGTGTCTCTGTGCCAGGTCCTTACCTGTCCCATCATCCAGACTCAGAGGTCCAAAGTGACAGATTTCCCTGATCTGGCTGACCCAACTGTTCATCTCCTCCTCAGTCTTGGCCACCAGGTAGAAAATGCGAGACGACGTCTTGATAACGAAGAGGTGCTGGTTCTGGAACTCCCTCTTGACCAGGCGTTGCTCCGTCTGCATCTGAACCTCACACTCTCTCAGGTCGATGGTGCGGATGGGCTTCTTTGAGGTCGTGTTTCGGTAGTACTCCAACACATCTGGATTCCCACTCATACGTCCTCTTCGAAGAACAAACCATCGTCTCCTCCATGCCTAGGGGACAGGGAGCCAGACAGATCAACATACTGTACTGTTGCATGTACTATTAGACTTAAGCAATAAGGCCTGGGGTGGTGTGGAATATGGCCAATATACCACGGCTAAGGGCTGTTCTTATGCACAACACAACGCGGAGCCCTTAGCCATGGTGTATTGGCCTTATATCACAAACCCCCGAGGTGCCTTATTGCTATTAAAAACTGGTTACCAACGTAATTAGAGCAGTAAAAATAAATGGCATACCCTTGGCATACCACGGCTGTCAGCCAATCAGCATTTAGGGCTCGAACCACCCAGTTTATAATGTCTGATATACATCGGCTGTCAGCCAATCATCACTCAGGGCTCGAACCACCCAGTTTCTAAAAATATATATACACGGAATAAAAATATAAATGCAACATGCAACAATTTCAAAGATTTTACTAAATTACAGTTCATATAAGGAAATCAGTCATTTGAAAAAAATCATTAGGGCAAAATCTATGGTTTTCACATGACTGGGAGTACAGATATGTATCTGTTGGTCACAGAAACCTTTAAAAAAGGTAGTGGCGTGGATCAGAAAACCAGTTAGTATCTGGTGTGAACACCATTTGCCTCATGCAGCGTGACACATCTCCTTAGCTTAGAGTTGATCAGGCTGTTGATTGTGGCCTGTGGAATGTTGTCCCACTTCTCTTCAATGGCTGTGCGATATTGGCAGGAACTGGAACACTCTGTCGTACACGTCAATGCAGAGCATCCCAAACATGCTCAATGGGTGACATATCTAGTGAGTATGCAGGCCATGGAAGAACTGGGACATGCAATTAAAATGCAATTGTGTTCATTGTCTGTAGTTTATGTCTGCCCATACCATAACCCCACTGCCACCATCGGGCACTCTGTTCACAACGTTGACATCAGCAAACTGCTCTCCCACACAACGCCTTACACTCTGTCTGCCATCTGCCCGGTACAGTTGAAGCCAGGATTCATCCTTGTAGAGCACACTTCTCCAGCGTTTCAGTGGTCATCGAAGATTTAGCATTTGCCCACTGAAGTTGGTTACGACGCCGAACTGCAGTCAGGTCAAGACCCTGGTGAGGAAGATGAGCTTCCCTGAGATGGTTTCTGAAAATTTGTGCAGAAATACTTTGGTTGTGCAAACCCACAATTTCATCAGCTGTCCGGGTGGCTGGTCTCAGACAATCCCGCAGGTGAAGAAACCGGATCTGGAGGTCCTGGGCTAGCGTGGTTACATGTGGTCTGTGGTTGTGTGGCCGGTTGGACTTACTGCCATATTCTCCTAAAAACGAGGTTGGAGGCAGTGAAATTAACATTCTCTGGCAACATCTCCGGTGGACATTCCTGCAGTCAGCATGCCAATTGCACACATCTGTGGCACTGTGTTTGTGACAAAACTGCACATTTTAGAGTGGCCTTTTGTTGTCCCCACCACAAGGTGCACCTGTGTAATGATCATGCTGTTTAATCAGCTTCTTGATATGCCACATCTGTCAGGTGGAGGGATTATCTTGGCAAAGGAGTAATGTTCACTAACAGGGATGTAAACAAATTTGTGCACAATTGAGAGAAATAAGCTTTTTGTGCATATGGAACATTTCTGGGATCTTTTATTTCAGCTCATGAAACAGTTTACATGTTGTGTTTATATTTTTGTTCAGTGTATTACAATTATTCTGCTTGCATACTGTATGTAGACTAGTTGTCTTAGTTGGTTAGTAACCTTAGAGGTATTTGGTTGGTTATTATGTTTGATGCATTTTGATGTGAATTTAGTTTCAACCAAGGCCTCAGCAATAGAATGTCAGTATATCTATGTCTATTTTATAGGTTATCAACAGAACCGTCAGTGAACAATCTGAACATGGTACTGTAGCTCAGTACAGAATTGCTTTTAATATTTTTATGTCCCCTGACTCTGACTAAAGATGATTTGTACAAATCAATGTCTTATATCCTCATGTAGTCTCCAGCGTTGTGACCTGTGTCAATCAGTTTTTCACATACAATTAAAAGGAAAATGTATCACTGCTCTTCTAAACATGTTCACTGGGAGGTTTAGCTACAAAACCTTAAATTAACTATAGACAACACCCTTTTTCTTGCTTTTGGTACTGGAATTGACAACAAGAAGAGGAAGTTAATTCTATGTAAAAGAGAATGTCTGACACGAACAAAAAGCTATTTGTACTGCACTCTTTTTCTGCTGAGATTTGTTTTTAATGCCAGTGTGGTTACTGATTGGTATAGGGGCAGTTTTGTTTTCTTTAATGCTTTGTAATTTGATGCTTTGCTGGCTCTCTTAATTTTGATACTGAGTAAGTAGGCCTAACTGAAGTATTGTTAACGTTTTGGTCTTGATCGTGATGAACTCATGGTCACTCACATGGGCTATAAGTCATAGGTTCATCTAAATTCTAATAGTCAAGTATTCATGACTGACCTCCATACTATGTCTGTTTCAAACTTCACCCATGTATTATTTAAAGCCATTTCCAATTCCAGCTTTTTAGCAGGAGTTGTATATTTTTATATAGTTGCCTCATAAATGCAGCATTCAGGTGATTCATGCATTATTCAATTAGTCAGAAGTCTGTTGGCATGGAACACTACATGACTTGAAATGAAATCAGCTGTTTTTGAGCTTTGAGAGTACATTTTGTGAAACAACCTATCATAAAGAAGACATGTGATATGTTTTGAAGAGTCAGAGGTATTAGCCATACTGGCAACAACACTTTTTTTGTAGTTGTCTGTGTTACACTGTTTTTCCTATCTCAGTTGACAAAGTAAGTGTGTGCTATAATCCACCAGCCACCAATTTGGGAGTACATTGTGTCACTTTGTGATGATCTTTCTAGAGAGTTATGAAAATACTCAGACTGTTTGTTCGTTTGTTTGAAACCAAAACTCTGGCTTGGTGTGCCCACACTCATATTCAAATCCACTATAAACAGTGGACGAGTTGTAAATCCTAATTTGCATCACACAGTGCTAGTATGGAGCAGAGAGACAGAGAGCAGGGAAGCTCATGTCCCTCATCAGTGGTACATTTTCAGTAAGTCAAAGCACATTTAAAATAAATAATGTGAGAATAATCAACCCGCTAACAGGAAATATACTCACGCTCTAGAAACCTCTATAGAATCATGTATGAAAACACTTCCTTGTTGTGGGTGATAACAGTCTTATTGAGCGTGAGTTCAACTATGCTAGAAAATAAACTATGCCTACTCTATTGAGAATGATGTTTCAAGTTTCTAAATCATAATATTTTTGTTCCCCCATGATATTCTTTATAACACTATTATAATGTTATATAGAAAATGTCAACACATTACTATTTTACCTTACAGCTACTTAACATTTTTTTTAACCCTTTATTAAAACAGCATGGGCCACTAGCAATGGTAGCTGTGACCTCCCTGTGTTGGAGAATTTAAACTGTCTTGTGACTTACAGTTGAAGTCGGAAGTTTACATACACTTAGGTTGGAGTCATTAAAACTTGTTTTTCAACCACTCCACAAATGTCTTGTTATTAACAAACTATAGTTTTGGCAAGTCGGTTAGGACATATACTTTGTGCATGACACAAGTCATTTTTCCAACAATTGTTTACAGACAGATTATTTCACTTATAATTCACTGTATCACAATTCCAATGGGTCAGAAGTTTACATACACGGAGTTGACTGTTCCTTTAAACAGCTTGGAAAATTCCAGAAAATGATGTCATGGCTTTAGAAGCTTCTGATAGGCTAATTGACATCATTTGAGTCAATTGGAGGTGTACCTGTGGATGTATTTCAAGGCCTACCTTCAAAATCAGTGCTTGACATCATGGGAAAAATTAAATAAATCAGCCAAGACCTCAGATTTTTTTTTTTAGATCTCCACATGTCTGGTTCATCCTTGGGAGCAATTTCCAAACGCCTGAAGGTACCACGTTCATCTATACAAACAATAGTACGCAAGTATAAACACCATGGAACCACGCAGCCGTCATACCGCTCAAGAAGGAGATGCGTTGTCTCGAAGAGATTAACATATTTTGATGCGAAAAGTGCAAATCAATCCCAGAACAACAGCAAATTACCGTGTGAAGATGCTGGAGGAAACAGGTACAAAAGTATCTATATCCACAGTAAAACGAGTCCTACATCGACATAACGTGAAAGGCCGCTCAGCAAGGAAGAAGCCACTGCTCCAAAACCGCCATAAAAAAGCCAGACTACGGTTTGCAACTGGACATGGGGACAAAGATCGTACTTTTTGGAGAAATGTCCTCTGGTCTGATGAAACTGTTTGGCCATAATGACCATCGTTAGTTGGAGGAAAAAGGGGGGGGGCTTGCAAGCCAAAGAACACCATCCCAACCGTGAAGCACTGGGTTGGCAGCATCATGTGTGGGGGTGCTTTGCTGCAGGAGGCACTGGTGCACTTCACAAAAGATGGCATCATGAGGCAGGAAAATTAGTGGATATATTGAAGCAACATCTCAAGACATCAGTCAGGAAGTTAAAGCTTGGTCGGCAAATGGGTCTTCCAAATGGACGATGACCCCAAGCATACTTCCAAAGTTGTGGCAAAATGGCTAAGAACAACAGCTCAAGGTATTGGAGTGGCCACCACAAAGCCCTGACCTCAATCCTATAGAAAATTTGTGGGCAGAACTGAAAAAGCGTGTGCGAGCAAGGAGGGCTCAGTTACTCAGTTACACCAGCTCTGTCAGGAGGAATGGGCCAAAATTCACTCAACTTATTGTGGGAAGCTAGTGGAAGGCTACCCAAAACGTTTGACCCCAAGTTAAACAATTTAAAGGCAATGCTACAAATACTAATTGAGTGTATGTAAACTTCTGACCACTGGGAATGTGATGAAAGAAAGAAAAGCTGAAAATAAATCTTCTCTCTACTATTATTCTGACATTTCACATTCTTAAAATAAAGTAGGGTGATCCTAACTGACCTAAGACAGAACATTCTTACTGGGATTAAATGTCAGAATTGTGAAAAACTGAGTTTAAATGTATTTGGCTAACGTGTACGTAAACTTCCGACTTCAACTGTAAACTCTGATTGTCTGAGTCTGATCATCAGTGTTTCTAAGAGCTAGCTGCTCTGGGCCTTTGTGTGTGTAAGGAGCAGGGTTGGGGAGTAACGGATTACATGTAAAGGATTACAAAAAATGCTGTAACTGTATTCCGTTCCGTTACCAGCAAAAATATTGTCATGGGATTACAGATACTTTTGAAAAACTAGATGATTACTTCAAGGATTACTTTTAAATTCAGAAAGGATGTTTCTGTGTTTTCTCAATTACATTCTAATACAACATTGAATGGTCCAGATACTCAACTAGTCTAAAGAAGGCTAGTTTTATTGCTTCTTTAATCAGGACAACAGTTTTCAGCTGTGCTAACATAATTGCAAAAGGTTTTTTTAATGATCAATTAGCCTTTTAAAATTATAAACTTGGATTAGCTAACACATCTTGCTATTGGAACACAGGAGTGATGGTTGCTGATAATGGGCCTCTGTACGCCTATGTAGGTATTCCATTAAAAACCAACTGTTTCCAGCTACAATAGTCATTTACAACATTAACAATGTCTACCCTGTATTTCTGATCAATTTGATGTTATTTTAATGGACAAAAAGTGTGCTTTTCTTTAAAAAACAAGGGCATTTCTAAGTGACCCCAAACTTTTGAACAGTAGTGTATGTATCCATTGATTTTTGAAGAATTTTACTTATAAATGCCTCATGAGCTTAGTTCAACTGTCACGCTCCATGATAACCCAAAATATAAGTTTGTTTTTCTCCAATGTTTGGAAACATTGCAAATCTAAACAAACACTGCTTAGCCTCATAACAGGGTTAAAACAATCATTTTGATATCATGAATCCTTGCATCCATAGCTCTGTCTATTAATCTGAGAGTGGTTACATTTCTCCAGCCCCATCCCTCAGCTTTTTACCAAAACAAAGGTGTGCGGCCATTTTGTCATTGTTTCATCTGTGAATTTGTCCTTTAAACAGATGCATATTATCTGTTATCAAGATATCAAAGTGTCACCAACAAAATGGTAAACAATAGGCCTATAGCAAATGCAGCATATGGCATTCATTTTTAACATGCAAATAGCACAGTAGTACTCAAAGCATGCCATTCCATGAGGTCAGCAGTTAGGGTTAGGGTTTCAACTCGAATCAATGAGCCCAATAAGTTTTCCATGACAACAAAATCATAAACAACAGAGTAGGGCTGGCTAATAAGTCTTTAGTTTTGGGGTTATGCTCAGGTAAAACAATTTGGCTAATCTATTCTTCCATATTTCCAAGTACTATTTTTGAAATCAAGGGGTATAACATTTACTGGAACGACTGGAATTCTGATAGACTTTAGTTTTTAATGTAAAGATATAATTTAATTGTATTATTATATGTAGTAGAAAGCGATGGGTTAGAAGAAGCCTACATAACCAACCCATAAAGTAAAATGTAACATCCACATATGGACAGCTATGTAAACTTTAACATAGATTTATCCTGCAATATATGTGGTTCAATTGGTAACATACATTTTTGTATTCTTCTAATGCCTCTTAAGGGGAAACTAATCTAAAAGTAACTGAATGTAATCAGATTACGTTACTGAGTTTGGGTAATCCAAAAGTTACATTACTGATTACAATTTTGGATAGGTAACTGGTAACTGTAACGGATTACATTTAGAAAGTAACCTACCCAACCCTGGTAAGGAGTGATGTCCAACGCATGCCCACACACATTGCTATTGCGTATGGCTAGTCTGGTTCTTGCAATGGAAAACCATGTCCTTCCTGTTTGTCTGTGTCCTCCACAAAGCCCTTGAACTATTTCCCACCAAATAGTGTCTCTTAAGTGGCTCTCCCTCCAGTGAATTACCACTGCCCCCCTTTCTCTGTGCTAGTTTTCAGAAAACCCTCCTCCTCTCTCCTCTGGAGAGAGGAAGTGCAAACAGCCATCATAAAGTCTGGTCATTTCTGCCTGTCGGGTCATTTTGTATTGCTTGGCAGTGACAGTACTTCCCATGTTTTGCATTACATCCCCAATTTTCACAGAATGGGAGACCAACCGTCTCAACACACATCCCAGAATGAGTAGCCTCCCCCTTTCCTCCCTACACAACAACACTCTCACATGACCCCTACAGAAACACTGCAGATTTCCATGCAAGGCACTTGTCCCATTTCACTTCTGGTCAAACACGCTCATCCAGACATGTTAGCATTAGAGTATACTGCACTTGAATTATTAATAAGAGGCAACCCCAAATTATGAAATTCTTAACAAAGGTCAAAATGGTAAACATAATGGTTTACAAGCCGTTTGTATGTTTAAAATTAATTTGCATTTGCTGAAGGGCATCAACATTTTATTTTCACAGTGCATTGATGATGCACATCAGCATGACCAGCATGTCATACAGTATGTCATTAATGGCCACTACTATAAAAATGAGGAGGAAGACACAGGTGAGGTTGCATGAAAACACTGTTTACAAAAAGGCATGTAATGGTCATGATTCTACATGCCTCTGCAAGCTTCATTTGGGAAAATAAACCAACAGTATCTTGTGAACTAACGGCATTGCAGTGCAGTTGTGTTGATGGCTGAGAATCCCACACACACACACAAACACACACACACACTGCTCTGCAGCAGGAACTAGTACTACTACTGCTTGGGTAAAATGTATCACAATAGCACAGATCCAGCCACCTGCACAGCCTGATCCTCTACTCACATATCTCTTTAGTTTCTTCTCAGGGGGAGATTTGATGAGCCAGCCYGTGCAGACCACATCCCCTGCACTCATCTTGACTGCAGAGGGAATCCGGCGTGTTTTCTAGATATAATTGTCTTCAAGCACTGCTGGCTGCTGCTGCTGTGAAACTGAGAGCAGCACCACGCGAATCCTGCGTTCTTGTATACAGCCTACAGCCATACCAAAAAGAGGAAGTCAAGCCATTGATCACACTGACAGACAAGGGGAGATGGAGAGAGAGAGAGGGAGGGAGGGAGGAAGAAAAAGGAGGGGAAGAGAGAGAGGGGGAGATGTGTGTATGCTTGTCTGTAGATGTGTGTGGGTCTGACAAGTGAGTGAGTGAGAGAGAGAGAGAGAGAGAGAGAGAGAGAGAGAGAAGAGAGAGAGAGAGAGAGAGAGAGAGAGAGAGAGAGAGAGAAGAGCAAGAGCAAGAGAGAGCAAGAGAGATCAAGATAGAGAGAGAGAGGAACATGCATGTGAATTTGTAAATGTATGTGCGCCTCATTAAAACCTAGAGCCAGCTGTCACATAAACCATCCCAATGTTCTCTGTCTTAGTCAGAATAACGGTATGCACCAAAAGAACAACCTTGTGCAAGTTAAATACACTAATAGAGAAAACACATAACACACTTTGGGGATGCATTTAAATTCTACAAAAACCTATATATAGTGGCTTTGAAACCTAAAACGCTTTGTACAGTAGGCTAGTTGTAGGGGGAAATTAAGAAACTAGAGCATAAATGTATTGATTAAAGTTAATTTAGCAGAGATATCTTGCTATAATTTAGAATCCCCCCCAAAAAGGTTCTGTTGGTCTAAGGCCATGTGATTTATGGCTCAAGAATATTGTTTTGAAAATATATAAATGAAACGGTCTAGCTTGTCTAGCTTGCCTACGGCTGGTGAACGAGACAGTTTTAAATGCTTGTCCCTGATCGCCATCTTGTGGTAGATATGCAGCAGGCCTCCTTTCAACAAATGAAATACACCCCTTGATTTGGAAGAATATGGTTTATAAACTGTAATGAGGTTTTACAATAACAACCCAAGAAAGAAAGAAAAGCAGGTCATTTTACTTAATTGTTTATGTTTTTGTTACCATAGGATTGCTTACTTATAAACAAATAAATGTTTTGTCATACCCGTCAGCATTCAGGGCTCGAACCACCAAGTTTACACATTACATTATAAACTGGGTGGTTCGAGCCCTGAATGCAGATTGGCTGACAGCCGTGGTATATCAGACCTTGTACTAAGGGTATGACTAAACATGTATTTTTACTGCTCTAATTACGTTGATAACGAGTTTATAATGGCAATAAGTCACCTCTGGGGTTTGTGGTATATGGCCAATATACCATGGCTAAGGGCTGTATCAAGGCACTCTGGGTTGCATCGTGCTTAAAGAACAGCCCTTAGCCGTGGTATATTGGCCATATACCCCCCTCATGCCTTATTGCTGAAATGAAACAGGGCTACCAATATTATTTCGAACGTTCTCGTGGCGTACATGGTGTTATCGCGGTATTTCAATGCTATATACTCGCGAGATATTATGAAGGGGGCGTATGCTCACAATGTACAGTCTATCTAATGACTTAGCAAGCCTTTTTGCCATGTATAACTTACACAGTCTGGTCTAAAATAACTCATGATAAAAACCGAGTCCACAGAATGTCAGATGAAGAGATTCCTTCAACTTCCAGAGAGCCTGTAACCGAAGAAGAAGAGGTGAGTATTTAAAAGCAGACATCTTCTTTTCCAGAAATATGAGATACACTGTACTGTTAGGTTGCTAGAAGTTTGCAGTTTTGTTCAATTGGGGGGGAACATGGCGGGAAGGAGGCTTGCACATCTGCATAGCTCTCTTACAGATGTTAGCTAGCTACCAGGTCAGACGCTGGGCTGGCCAGCAAACATAACAATGGGTTTCGTCGTGCAATTCATAGACATTTAGCCAATATTCCCGTAGACTTCTATAAATGCTGCCAATTTGTAACCAGTGTGACAAGCTTCGTAGTCCCAGACCGAGCCTCTGACTGTACAGTAGTAGCTTGTTGTGTGTCTCACTCAGCCCAGGCAGCACAACACACGCAGCACGAGCAGCCTCAAGCAAATCAGCTGTCAATTTCAACACTGGCTGTTGTGCTTTGGGGACTGTCGAGTTGGCTATAGCTAGCTAAAGTAGCTATGTAATATGTTTTATGAAGAGTAGCCTAACATTAAAGGTGAAGCTAAATGCTTGAACTTCAGAAGGCGTAACTTTTTGCACATTTTATAATACATTTTGAGCACACAATATGTGAACGTGCACAAAATTGATTGCACAAGCGTCACATGAAGCCAACTTGCAACCAAAGCCATAATCATTCAATATGTAGAATAATGTTGCATTAATTCAGAGGAAATTATATACAATACACAACAAATTCCCTTAATAAGGCTCACTGAAATAGCCAAATTAAATTGTTTTAAATTGCACATTACATTGATTGAATGTTACCAAATCATAAATATGTACAGTACGTTGAGAATGTAATAAAGTAGTCTACTGTGTTTCAGCTGAAGCCACCTCTGAAGGCTGTGCCCAAGGCGGAGGGAGAGTTGGATCCAGAGTATGAGGAGAAAAGGGTGAGACGAATTGCTTTCTCACAAACATTCTCTATAGATATCTAAATACGATTCATTTGAGATTTTAAGATGCATTTGCAAGACATATTACTCTAGGGATTATCACGTCACACAGAGTAGTGACATCTTGGTTGAATTCTGTGCCAGATATTTGATATGTTTATTTTTCATCATTTATTTTCCTCCAACTTTTGCAATGGGCTCCCCACTGTGGTAAATGTTTGGAATTGCAGTGTATAGAGAAAGTGAATGGCAAAATGACAGTTTAGCATAACATTGATCTCATATCCTTACTAGTAAAACATAACCTGTTGGTTTAACTTTTTATTTTCTCCCTGTCTTTTAATCATAGAAAACAGATAGAGCGAACCGGTTTGAGTTTCTGCTCAAGCAAACAGAACTCTTTGCCCACTTCATCCAGCCTGCGTCTCAGAAGTCTCCTACTTCACCCCTGAAAGTGCAACCTGGACGACCTCGCGTTAAACAGGATGAGAAACAAAATCTCCTCTCTGTTGGAGAGTATGTGACTGCTGAATTGTTTTAAGAGTACTGACATTATTTGTATGTTTTTGAATCGACAGGTCTGTTATTTTAAATAAACAAGCTATTTTGGGCAATAAACCATGAATAATAAACAACACAATCTGTTTACCATTGTACCAATACCAGATATCATTATTTTTACAAACTATTTGTCTGCCACCTGTGTTTTTACAGTAACCGCCACCGACGCACGGAACAAGAAGAAGATGAGGAGTTGTTATCTGAGAGCAGGAAGGCAGCTAACGTCTTGGTTCGCTTTGAAGAGTCCCCATCCTGTATGATGTTTTCATATAGCTTTAAATGCTAATTTTAATGCTCTCTGTGTAAATGAACAGTAGCAGGTGTAACTCAGTGTTGTATTCTATCAGGTGTATACCTTTAATCGTAATTAGCTCCCATTTGAGAATAGCTGACGATGGATACGAATATCATTTCCTTTTTTTTCATTAACTTTTTACCGCAGTGGGCTAAATCAAGGTCTTACAGAGTGATTCTTGGTAGTCTTAAACAAATCTTCTGTGATACAAAAATATACACCTCACACACATTGAAGGTTATGGGTACCATGTCAGATATAGAGTTGAAATGTATTCCATTTTGAATTTGCATCCCAATATTACACTCTATATACATCACAGAAGACTGAAATATAACAAAACTGTTTGACATAGAAACACCAGATCTTCATTGTATTTTTAGAGGGCGCTTTTGGTCATTGACTGCAGGAAAGGGCTACTGACATAACCTATTTTATTTTCCAGATGTGAAAAATGGAGAGCTGAGAGATTATCAAGTCAGAGGTCTCAACTGGATGATCTCCCTTTATGAAAATGGCATTAATGGAATTCTGGCTGACGAAATGGTAACGACTGTACCGTAAACATGTAATTAACAATAGTTTATGTTTAAGTGCCAGAGCCTTATATTGAGATAAATATGTATATTATATCTATATCCAAATGTAAGTGCCACTAGTTGTGAGTCAAGCTGTGTATGACAGGTCGTTTATTTAAGCAATAAAGCCCGAGGAGGTGTGATATTTGGCCAATATACTACGACTAAGGGAGATGCAACGCTGAGTGCTGGATACTGCCCTTAGCTGTGGTATATTGACCATATATCACAAACCCCTGAGGTGCCTTATTGCTATTTTAAACTGGTTACCAACGTAATTAGAAGAGTAAAAATAAATGTTTTGTCATACCTGTGATATATGGTCTGATATACCTCAGCTGTCAGCCAATCAGCATTTAGGGCTCGAACCACCCACTTTTTAATTAAGCAATAACGCACGATGGGGGGTGGTATATGGCCAATATACCATGGCTAAGGGCTGTTCTTAAGCACGATGCAACGAGGAGTGCCTGGATACAACCCTTAGCCGTGGTATATTGGCCATATACCACAAATCCCTGAGGTGCCTTCTTGCTATTATAAACTGGTTACCAACGTATTTAGAGCAGTAAAAATAAATGTTTTGTCATACCCGTGGTATACGATCTGATATAACACGGCTGTCAGCCAATCAGCATTCAGGGCTCGGACGACCTACTTTATAATTGTGTGTTGACAACAGGGCTTGGGGAAGACCCTCCAAACCATTGCGTTGCTGGGATACCTGAAGCACTACAGGAACATTCCAGGCCCCCACATGGTTCTGGTTCCCAAATCAACGCTACACAACTGGATGAATGAGTTCAAACGCTGGGTACCAACCCTGAAGGCTGTCTGTCTTATTGGGGACAAGGATGCAAGAGTATGTCCTATTTTTTCTCTTGATTGACACTGATTGAAAATGTGCCCTCTTATAAAGCATTATCAAGTGGGTAGCTAACCAAGACCACAGATGACTCCTTTGACAAACGTTCTCCTTATTGGCCAGGCGGCGTTCATCCGCGATGTCATGATGCCAGGGGAATGGGATGTTTGTGTCACATCCTATGAGATGGTCATCAGAGAAAAATCGGTCTTCAAAAAGTTCAACTGGAGATACCTTGTCATCGACGAAGCTCACAGGATAAAAAATGAGAAGTCCAAGGTATGAACTCGAATTAAAATTATTGTGGTCTGAACCAAGCTTTTCTTTCTACTTTTCAATTATTTAAACCCTGGCAAATATATATTTTTTGAATGATATTTATGTAATCTTAACATCTATCCGGTGTTGTCAGCTCTCAGAGATTGTCCGTGAGTTCAAAACCACCAACCGTCTCCTCCTGACTGGAACACCTCTGCAGAACAATCTCCATGAGCTGTGGTCACTCCTCAACTTCCTGCTACCTGATGTCTTCAACTCTGCCAATGTGAGTGTTACCTCTGTCTGTTCTCTCCATTTATTTCTCTAGTAGCGATATTCCTCTCCTTTAGATGAATGTGACTGGAATACTAAATGGAGGAAGAAAATAAAATCATATCGCTCCAGGCAAAATGAACTGCATTATTTTGTTGTTTTGTATCAAAGGACCCTCCAGCAGTAACTTAATGTTTTTTGTTGTTCTATTTTATACCACCTAGTTTCAATGAGCATCAGTCAATCACGGAAGTCCTCAGCCCCACCTGACATGCTTCTTGTCTTTCCATGATGTGTCAGAGAGGGAAAGGTAGCCCCGAGCACAGGCCTCCCCCTCAGGCACTGCTCTGTTCTGTTGTCAGTTCCTCCAAGTTTGTCTGGGATCCCTCACCCCCACAAGCTGTAGCTTATCATATGTATCCTGTCCTTTCTCTAACACATTCCCCTCTGCAAATGAAGCCAAAGCAGAATCATCTTTACTCTCTTTTTTCCCGCAAAATTATTTTTTGCACTTTCATGGAAAATCTTTACTCGTTGAAAACAAAAGGAAAATGTTCCTTATATTCTCAGGACTTTGATTCTTGGTTTGACACCAACAACTGTCTGGGGGACCAGAAGCTGGTGGAGCGTCTGCATGCGGTAAGCTGTGTTTCACATTTCCATTACTCTCAGAGATTACTGCAGAATTCTCCTTATCTATTATTCTGTTGCGTTAATAGATGGATACATTTTTTTATTTAGTTAGAAAAGCATTTGCCTTGTTAATGTGCTGTTTGTTATAGAGCCCGACCGATTATATCGGTTCACTGATATTATCATCCGATATTGGCCTTTTAAACGCTATATCGCTATCAGCTGATAATTCCACTGATAACCGATATTCAATAAATAGGATGAAAAAAGGGAATGTCATGCTGATCTGAACACTTCTCATGATGTCATTATTGTCACAATGTAAGACATAAAAATTTGAAGCATATTTCTTGGCCAATTGCTCTTTTGGATGGCAATTTATGAGAAATCAGTGTGGGGAAATGACATTTTTCTGCTGTAAAACAGTATATCGGCAGATAAATCGGTATCGGTAAGTTTTAACCCCCCAAAAAATAGAATCGGTATTGGACCCAAATAAACATATATGTCAGGCTCTAGTAGGTGCTTAGGCCTTTCCTTCTTGTGTAATAGGCTGTTTGTTCAGGTGCTGAATTTTTTTCCTTCTTGTGTATTAACGTGCTGTTTGTTCAGGTGCTGAGGCCTTTCCTTCTGCGTCGGATAAAAGCTGAAGTGGAGAAAAACCTGCCTCCCAAAAAAGAGGTGAAGATTTACCTCGGACTGAGTAAGATGCAGCGAGAATGGTATGTTTTTGGTTCAAATACTTTGTTCTTCCCAGTGTTGCCCATAGCTTGTGTTGGTTCAACATTTCTACTAATTAAATTCTTTCCAAAATAATTTCTAATTAAAAAATGTTTTGTTGTTCTATTTTTGTTAGGTACACACGAATTCTGATGAAAGACATTGACATCCTCAATTCTTCTGGAAAAACGGACAAGATGCGTCTGTTGAATATCTTGATGCAACTGCGGAAGTGCTGCAACCACCCATACCTGTTTGACGGGGCCGAGCCCGGGCCCCCCTACACTACCGACAGTCACTTGGTCACCAACAGTGGCAAGATGGTGGCCCTGGATAAACTGCTGCCCAAAGTCCAGGAACAAGGTGATATACCCATCATTCAATGATTTTACTGTAGTTTATCCCATTGAAAAAGAAGGGGGTTTAAACAAAGAATACGTTCTTCATGTATATTTGATGTGTTTATCTCAAAGAGCTTTGATCTGCGTTTGTCACTACATTTGCAGTTGTAACAGACTATGCAATAGGTTGTCTATGCAATATCTGATATATGGAAGTACATAATGGTCTTTAAAAGGCAAGGACAACCTCAGAGGACGCAGGCTCAAAAGATTGCATACTGTTGAAGGATATCAGGATTCACATGTAGAATTTATCATTTTCTTGCGAAGTTTTCTTGATGAGAAAAGTTCATTTGACTCTCAAATCAGCCATGCTCATTTAGAATGACATGAATCAAACCTTTCTGCCATGCAAGAAACCCTATGAATAATTTTCTCTCTTTGGAGATTGCATTTGAGCTATGTGACCTGATAGTGTATGTATGCTGTTTTGCTCTCTAATGGAATGACTATGTTTTGTCTCATTGGTTGCCAGGGTCTAGAGTCCTCATCTTCAGCCAGATGACCAGGGTCCTTGACATCCTTGAGGACTACTGCATGTGGAGAGGTTATGAGTACTGCCGTCTAGATGGAAACACTCCACACGAAGCCAGACAGGTACGAAGCATGACTTCAGCTGATGAGGCCTCATTGACCACAACACAGGCACCCATGGAAACCATAAGGAGCTATAGTGGAACAGTTCAATCAAATCAACCATGGACTTTAGTTTAAGCCACTACTTTGTCTACCGTGCTCGTACTGACCCTGCTTGTAAAATGTAAAAATGTTTGCTCTAATGTGTAAAGTGTCTTTGCTTCAACTACATAAAAACAACTGATATTTTAGACATTGTCTGCCTAATGTTTTATGGCACAGGTGTCAAACTCATTCCACGGAGGGCCGAGTGTCTGCGGGTTTTTGCTCCTCCCTTGTACTTGATTGATTAAATAAGGTCTCTAATTAGTAAGGAACTCCCCTCACCTGGTTGTCTAGGTCTTAATTATGTTGAAAAAATGAAACCTGCAGACACTAGGCCCACCGTGGAATGAGTTTGACACCCCTGCTTTATGGCCGTGTTTCTAGGACGCCATAGAGGCCTACAATGCTGAAAACAGCAGCAAGTTCATTTTCATGTTGAGCACCAGAGCTGGAGGTCTGGGCATTAACCTGGCAACTGCAGACGTCGTCATCCTGTATGACTCTGACTGGAACCCTCAAGTGGACCTGCAAGCAATGGTGAGAAACATTTAATTTGTGGCTTCCTTGGAAACGTACATCTATATATTAAGTGTTTGGAAAAGTAAGTATTAGTCATTTAGTGTGAAATTCTATGTCATGCATACAAAAATACTAGTAATGTTAATTTATAACACTGGCTTGTATTTCAAAGAAATAAACACCTCATCAACTGAGGCAATCGGTGTGTTTGTTTTTTCCTCTCTAGGACAGGGCTCATAGGATTGGTCAGAAGAAACCAGTGCGTGTGTTCCGCCTCATCACTGATAATACAGTCGAAGAGAGGATTGTAGAAAGAGCTGAGATGAAGTTGAGGCTAGACTCCATAGTTATACAACAAGGTATTCAGCATGTTTTTGATTCCAACTTCATGGTTTGTCATTACATGTTAAGCAATGGTCTTTGGGACAGGTAAGACAGACAGACCTTGGTTAGGCTTGGGACAAAATGATACCAAATGCATGCATGTATGCAGATCACACAAGGTTGGTGGCACCTTAACTGGGGAGGACAGGCTTGTGGTAATGCCTGGAGCGGAATGAGTGAAATGGTATCAAATACATCAAACACATGGTTTCCATTTGCTCCATTCCAGCCATTATTATGAATCGTCCTCCCCTCAGTAGCCTCCTGTGATACAGATACTATTATCAGTTTACAGAAGGATCTAGACCCTGATACATGAATGTAAGAGGCTGCTGCAGGGTACATGCAGTCCCACACCCCAACTACTTCTCACTTCTTTCAACTTTCCAGGGAGGCTGATGGAGCAGTCCAACAAGCTGGGGAAGGATGAGATGCTGCAGATGATCAGGCATGGGGCCACTCATGTCTTCGCCTCCAAAGACAATGAGCTCACAGACGAAGACATCAACACTATCTTAGAGAGGGGGGCAAAGAAGGTGAGTGAGGGAACAGCACAGTGTTTGGTTGACAGACTGGCTGTTTGGTTCTCTGTGCTGACATGTCCTTTTGACCTGTCCTAGACGGCTGAGATGAACGAGCGCATGGAGTCTCTGGGAGAGAGCTCCCTCAGAAACTTCACGGTGGACACAGGAGGAGCAGAGACCAGCCTCTACAACTTTGAAGGGGAGGACTACAGAGAGAAGCAAAAGGTATCACATTACTACATGCTTTGTCATGACTCATGACCTGTTAATAGCATCAAAGAGACGCTTGAGATGATACTGTACTTAGATTAGCTTGTTCCCTTGTGTCTCAGGTTTAATTTCATCTCAGTTATTGAACTTTGTGAATACTGTGTGTTAGAGGTAGAGATGACGTACAGAGTATGCTATTCATAGATGCTTATGACAAACTTTATGAAACCACCATAACCATGAAATGAGGTGTGCATCATATACCGTATACTGACTTGATTCCCCTTGTGAGTCATGGCCTGGCCTTGTTTTGTAGCTGAGTATGATGGAATGGATCGAACCTCCTAAAAGAGAGAGGAAAGCCAACTATGCGGTGGATGCCTACTTCAGAGAAGCCCTGCGTGTCAGTGAACCTCGAGCCCCCAAGGTAACGCCCACTCACAGAATAAGCACACAGAAACTTCAAGGGCTGCCGCCTTGCTTTGTATCCCTGCTTATAAACAACATGCTTATTCAAGGGCTGCCCCCTTGTTCATGGGTGAGTTGCTAGTCAGTAGTCAATCCTTCATCTTGTTTCCCCATTCTTCCAAATAATGATGGCCAGTCAGGTCAGAAAGATGTCCATGGAAGTGGCGTAAATGTTAATCTTGCTCACCAGAACATGATTAATAATGATGAATGTATTTCAGGCCCCACGTCCCCCCAAACAGCCCAACATCCAGGACTTCCAGTTCTTTCCTCCTCGCCTGTTTGAGCTGCTGGAGATGGAGATCCTTTATTACAGGAAGACTATAGGCTACAAGGTAAGAGAGCTGTAGTTAAGTTCATTGTCTGATAGATAAAGAAAGTGTGCCCATGTTGTCTTATGTACAGTAGCTTTAAGCTTGGCTGTTTATGGTAATGTATTTTTGTTTCCACGTCTTGCTGGTTCTATTTTACTGAAACAATTTACAAAGTTCAATATTTAAAAACAACATTTTGAAATCTGTTGGTTTGGGCTTTCACAGAGCCAACATGTTACTCATGGGAGTGGTGGATAGAGTCCATAGAAGTGTGTCTCAACTCTGACATTTGTGAGCAGCATCCCAAGTACTTTGCTGTGCTGAGGCACTCACTGCCAGGGCAGGCTGCTGAACTGAGACAGATTGGAGCTTGTGCTCCTCCATGGTGCCAGAACCACAGAACACACACACACATTCCCCCTATGCCACCTGATCCCAGGGTACATCTGTTCAGTTAGTCTGGTTCCCCAACAGGCCTGTCTATCGCTTCACCCAGGCTTAGCAGTCTCTTGCCTCGTAGCGAGAGACGGATCCGTTCAGTGTTATGTCTCATTGGCGCTGTGTGTCTGTTCTCTCCCCTGTGCCGCTGCAGGTCCCCAGGAGCCCTGACATTCCCAACGCTGCCCAGGTGCAGAAGGAGGAGCAGAGGAAGATCGACGAGGCGGGGCCCCTCAGTCCCGAGGAGACTGAGGAGAAGGAGAAACTACTCACACAGGTACTACAGGGCGCTAGGCGAGACACAACTTTCTAGATTCCTGCATGAATTATTTTAGTAAGTAAGATCCCTATTTGTTTGTCACCAAAAGTGCCATGTTATTGGACATTCTAAAGCTTGTATCTAAGCAAGTGCTGTGTTTGTGGTGATTGTTGTTTCACAGGGGTTCACAAGTTGGAACAAGCGAGATTTCAATCAGTTCATTAAAGCCAATGAGAAATACGGCCGTGATGACATCGACAACATTGCTCGGGAAGTCGAGGGGAAAAACCCTGAGGAAGTCATTGAATATTCTGGTAAGATACCGGTCCTCATCAGAATCATCCTCATATTTATTCCATTATAATTGTGTTTCCTATAGACACATTCTTGTATCTATTTTAAATAACCATGGTTATTACAGCTTATAACTTTTTTATGCGCCACACTAGTCCTTTCATACAGGTTCTTGTTTTATTTTCAAGCCATTTTCTGGGAGCGATGCAATGAACTCCAGGATATTGAAAAAATCATGGCTCAGATCGAGCGTGGCGAGGCCCGTATCCAGAGGAGGATCAGCATTAAGAAGGCGCTGGATGCAAAGGTCAACTACTGTACTTTTTACTTCTATTGGGCACAAAATCATCTGAAACCAACCAAAACAACCAGCCAATGCATCCACAATTTGTAGAGTCACAAGCTTGATGTAGTCATTGCGTACTATGAATATGGGAACAAATACTAAACTTTTAATACACATGTAAGTGAATTTGTCCCAATACTTTTACTCCTCTAAAATGGGGGGACTATGTACAAAAAGTGCTGTAATTTGGATGGAAATACCCTCAAATTAAAGCTGACAGTCTGCACTTTAACCTCCATAGTCATTGTTTGATTTGAAATCCAAACTTTTGAAGTATAGAGCCCAAAAATGCTTCACTGTCCCAATAATTACGGAGGGCACTGTATTTTCCATGGTAGATACTCTGGAAATTACACATTTAAATTTGCTACTATGAACCTTTATTTGAGTATGCTCCAAGATTACTTACTATTTTCAAATTGACTAAATGGAAATGTTGTTTTGATCGTTTCAGATTGCGAGATACAAGGCCCCATTCCACCAGTTGAGGATTCAGTATGGCACCAATAAAGGGAAGAACTACACGGAGGAGGAGGACAGGTTCCTGATCTGTATGCTCCACAAGATGGGCTTTGACAAGGAGAATGTTTATGAAGAACTCCGACAGTGTGTCCGGAATGCTCCCCAGTTCAGATTCGACTGGTTCATCAAGTCCCGAACTGCCATGGTACAATATGTCTTGAACCGTTTGACTATCTATGTTACAGAAGTCTTGGGTGAGCAAACATGGGGACACTTACAGTATTTGAGATGACCCCTTGGGCTGCCTCTGGGATAGTTCATGAACCCAGTTACAGTGTCTTAAGCCCTGTTTATACATAGTGCTAACGTGCACATTTAGTCCTGATCATCATTATACCAGCTTTTAAAATCATTTGACATGTAGCACCATTGACTTATGGCATCTGTAATTTTTTTTAAATTTATATTATTTCAAATAGTATGTCAAATCATTTGCATACATGGAGGAACCAGCTAATCTGGTCACAATGCGGATACAGTGGACGGATAAGAGACACATTTTAGTACAATGTGTCGACGCGACAAACCTTGATCAGATAGTGATTGGATCATATTGATCAGATCAGGAAACGTACATGTTAGTGCAAGGTGTAAATGAGGCTTTGGTGTACTACTCCTTCGCTTTCTCTGGACCCATCATAAAAACTTGTTTTATTACTTTTATTATAGACTTTGCAGTGAGTTCAGAGACAATCTTTTTTGCTTTCCTCTCACATTATCTATAGTAGGTATGGCTGAATATAGAATTGTATTTGTTTCAATGTGGCCCTCCTTTACAAGTTGAGATGGATGGGAATTCATGGGAGGAAAGACTATTGTTCAGGTTCACGCATAGATAGACACTTCCTTGCAAACAATAATGAGTCGTTAGGACGTCCCCAGAACATCACGAAATGGTCAGCTGAAGTCATCAGGACGTTGTGTCATGGTCTCCTGGAGGTTTTTGTCTAGTTCCTGGTTTTTCCCGGGGACGTTGCCTGATTGTTGCAAAGAAACACCCCCCCCCCCCCTCAAAAATGTATATAAATAATTACACCACTTGTTACTGTTGCCAAGCCTATCAAGGCCCTGATTGGTGAACCACTGATACAGTCTCAGCTCTTTGTCTTTTAGCAATGCTAGGGACACCCACACATAAACAGTGCTTTTAACATAGTGTTTTCAACTTACATATTTGACATGCATGATTACGTTATGTATATTCATACAATTATTATTAAGTCGCTCTGGATAAGAGCGTCTGCTAAATGACTTAAATGTAAATGTAAATGTAAATTTAACATGTCCTCACCTGGGCTTTGAACTGACAACCTCTTGGTTCACAGCATTCTACTCTTCCTGCTACGCCATGTCTGTATCAATGACTGGTTTCACCTGTAGGCTTTTTCCTACACTTCGACTTCAAAGTAAATCTCAGCTCTGTTAAAAATACACTGAAGAAAAACGATTATATTTATCATAGGGATTCAGGAGTAACATAAAAACAGAATAATATGCCCCACCAACATCAGACTACTGTATACTGAAAACCCCAACTCAAATCACTGAAATAAATCAGTGAAATCAATGAGAGAATAGTCAGATTAACTGATAAGTCTCCTGCTAAATGCAGAGATTTATTATAGGTAATGAATGTGTAGAGGACTTCTGAAATTCTACAGACTTTGCGGCGCAGCAGAAAGATCAGCATACCCCAAATCCAGAGTTTGAGAGTGTCATATTGAAAAGTTACTAATGATCATGTCAAATGTAATCATATTCTTGTTGATTGAAGATTTTTTTACACTATTTTAGCTGAACAGTGTCCCACTTACCTTAAAACCCCCATACCATCATCACGTAACGATGACACAACATCCCAAGAATGTCCTAAAAATGTTCTCGGGGACATCCCCGGGACAAACCAGAACTAGGCAAAACCTCCAGGGAACCGTGACACAATGTCCCAAGAACGTTCAGGTGACCTTTAGGAGACCATAACACAACGTCCCAAGAACATCTTAAAAATATCCCTGGGTCAAACCGGGAACTATAGAATGGTCCCCCAGAGCATGGTCCCTTGGGACCATCACGTAATGTTCTTAGAATGTGCTCGGAACGTCAGTGGGATAACGTCATGCCGAAACCCTTAAGGGACCTAATGTGAACATCGCCAAATGTCCACAGGGCGTCCCCTGTTTGCTGGGTTCCCTCTCTGGGGTTATTGGGAACATCGCCAAATGTCCTCAGGACGTCCCCTGTTTGCTGGGTTACCTCTCTGGGGTTATTTGTCATTACTTTGTGTTTTTGACAAAGTGGTATGTTACATGAACTGTTTTGGTTATTAAAATGTCAATATTATGAACAAAAGCTGTAATAACCACACGAGGAGAATAATGAATAAATCTAAAAAAATGGTTTGCTTCAAACAGACTGGCTAATCGAGGAACATCAGCCATCCATTGTACTATCGTTTTGTTTTCTCTACAAACAGTTTCCTCTCCTTCCCCCAGGAACTTCAGCGACGCTGTAACACTCTCATCTCCCTCATCGAAAAAGAAAATATGGAGATTGAGGAAAAGGAACGTGCTGAAAAGAAGAAAAGGACCACAAAAAGCCAGATGGTAATTGATCTTACCGTTTCAAAACAATCATATACAGATTTTAAGGTACAAAATGGGTTTAACCAAAAACACAACCAGTGGTTTTGTTTTTGGGGTAAACATTTTGTGGGAAGAAAATGGCGTATTGGCTAACCATCTTGAGGATTCCAAACCATGTTACCATAAAAAATGTGTCAATACTCATGTGTTAGAATATTAATATTTCAGTGATTACATACATTGTAACATTTACAAGTAGACATGTCATTGATTTGATTCTAATGTCATTTGTATTCTAAGGCTCACAAAAGGAAGGCAGATGCGTCATCAGAAGCCACAGGACGTAAAGAGAAGAAAACCAGAGCCTGAAGACGTCATTGAACTAATGTAGCTCCCATCAGGCCCAATCCTAACTTGAAAGATAAGTAATTCGATAATTTGATTTATGCACACAGATCTCAAATTAGGATTTGGCCCATCATGAACAAACAGCATTAATCACCCACACAAAAAAAATACAATCACAACATTCAATAGCTGTAGTAATTTCTGTGGAAGTGAGTGGTTTCTCATTTTTAAGACATTTTGTATTGCTGTTTTTGCAAGTGTTTGATGCACTTTTAAACTCAACGTGCTATATACGTATGTACGGATTTGTTTTGATTGTTGTCTCATGTTTTGTGTAATTGGTGGTGAAATAACGATGGCTGTTGTTTAAGCTATGTGTTTGACACATTGTTATTATGCTTCATTAAGTGGTTCCCCTTATGCACTTTATATAACCTATTGCTTTGCACATATCCTAAGCTCTTTTTATACTGAGTTTAATTTCATCTATCCTTTTAAGCTGTGTTGGTATTTGAACAAAAAGTGATTGTTGTATTTCGCTTTTCCTGTTGTATTTTCTTATGTGCGAGTTCACTTATTAAACAAAATCCAACCTTAATTATATAGTAGTTGACATTTTTTGCAAGTAACTATTTTGATATGTCTCACAAAATCCTCCTACATTATATTATAATCACTAAACTAATGTAAAGGACACTGAACCCAACAGTAGCAGATAGTATTACAAAGTTGGATCCCCATTTTTGTAGGCATAAAATGTGTGTAGTTCCCCTTTTAACAAGTTCTAGAGCAATAATAATCTTCACTGAGCAATGAGGTTGAATTTAAGCTGCTCATGTGTTATTGGGAGGAACTCTTCGTGCCTCCATGGCCCAATTCTTAATGAGGATGAAGTTACACTGTATGTCCACATGGGGGCATTTTAACGCTGTCCTAGAATAATAGGTGGTGTTGAAGCAGGGAACTAGTCTGAGAATAAGCTATATTCATCGTGTCATTTAAATAACCTGTTAAGAAACCCCTTATATTGCAAACCACCCTGCAGTCATGTTGATCTTCGCCTTGAACCAACTCAACTCATTTTTTTATTTGTATTATTGTTTTCAAAAAGCACACACATACCGTTAATCCAATTTAAATAGAATTGCTGCTTCAGAGAGTGTAAACTCTGAGACTGCGTTAACATGATCTGATGGAGACTGCGATATTAGCCCCTGCAATTTAACTAACAAACTTATAAACAACTGTAGGAAAACTGAATGTGAATCTCAGTAGCTTGCATAAGGTGTCTTCTGCCAGAGCTTCAAAAAGTATTTTGTGGAGCTACATATAGTCTAGTTATAATTAACACATGATGATCACTCAGGTGTGATAAATGTTAACAATGTTACTGCCTTCCTAATGTATGGATTATCTAATTATCAGTTAATAGTGATGTTCTCATTTGTCGTTTCAAAAATGTATTTATTTAAATCCTGCACTAATTAGGAGCTTTAGTTTGTGTCACTTATTGTAGTTGTTATACACAATTTAAATTGTGACTGGTGACAACAGTAAGCCTATTTTAGCAGACTAAACTACATACGATGCATTAATGCTGAATAAGAATATTGTAGTTGTGTGTCTTATGTTTGGGTGCATTGTCAATCAATACAATATTACACTGTGGGCTACTGCATCATCTGAAAGAAAGACAACCATTGTGTGATACACTGACAATGTGTCAAATAGTCATTTCTTTGTGCTGATGTGTCTGATTCCCTTAGTTAAAGAGTGAGAGTCATTCTGTTGTCCTAGAGAATAGCCCAAGGTGAACTGTTGTCTTATAAATGCTCGGTGAGAAGAAGGAAGCCATGATGCATGACAGCCCTCATAAAACTGTCCCAAATCGTAGAGCCAGCCTATCTATAATTAAGAAATAATAAGGCCCTCTGAGATTGCCATCAGAAACAAAGGAGGAAAAACTTTAAAAGAAAGGAAAGCAAAAACAAACTCGAATTTCCTGGCTCTTTCACTGTGTTTCCCAGGTGAGACTAGGCTGATGAAACACAACTCAAGACAAGTTAGAAAGGTGATGTTTTCAAGTTGACTTAGTTCTTGTCCCTGTAGATTTGTACTCAGAGATAATTCTCAGTCACAAAGAGAATTTGTGTGTTGACAATGATATTATTGACCGTGAGTTTGTAATTGACTTCTCCAAAGATAGTATTCATCTACATTTTTCACAATAGGTGTATCAAAGTGTGAACTTTCATCTGAAATTACACATTTCATACCAATTTAGAACTATTAAAAAGAAAAATAGATTGTGTGAAATGGGCAAATTTGAATTGGAGTTGCCTTGTGGTAGTTTTGGAACGATTTACATTATGGGTGAAGAGATAACATCTTTCATTTTACCTGGACCGATTGTCAATATTCATACAAAATAGACAGATATATGTTTATTGATTGTTTGAGCCACAACACTGATGTGAAAAATCCATATGTTTGCAGAAAATGCTTAACTCAATTTTCTCCGTTTATGTATATGTTGGCCAGTCAAAATGGCATCAGCTCTGTCTGTGAGGAGAACACAATGTTGCCCCTCAGACTCTATTTGGCCAACTAAACACCCTGTGAACATGATAATAGCTTCTGTTCTCGCTGTTGGGCCCAGTAATAGAGGGGCCGAAAATGACTTGGCCTGTCTCCAAGTAATTTTCCATCACCTGATGGCTGCCAGTCAGGTTATGAGAGATGACACCCTTTACAGCGCTAACTGCTGTCTGGTGAGAGAGCAATGTTCTACATATGGCAAGATTACTTTATTCTGTTTTACAACCCAATTAGCAATGCTAATGATAGGTGTTTCATGAATTGTCTTCCAGTGTTTTCTGCAGAAACTTTTCAGGACTAAAGTGACCTACTTGGACCAAATCACCTCACCAATCACTAAATGAACAACAGGATGGAAATCATTACTATTCCCACCCAGTTTTGATAAATATTGTTTATATTTGTATTTATACACCTCATTAGGTTGCTCTAAGAAGAGCTTTATGCTGTCCACACAATCGGTATGACCTCCCAGTCTAATATCACTTCAGCATATCGCTTTGATGCATGATAGATGCCAAAGCCCTGAGTAGTGGTTGACAGATTTACAGATTTACATTCACACATGACCCTATCACAATGCCCCAAAGCGACAGGCTGTTTATTCCTTGTAGGGACACTATCTACACTATCCAAGGTGCTAGTTGTGGAAAGAACAGTAGGATGTATGGGATGTGCAGTGCTAACAAGGGTTGAACAATTCTGGGAACGTTCAATATATTGCCTGGTTTTCCAGAAATCCTGGTTATAGGATTACGGATTTCCTGCTTATTCCCTCCTGATTAAAACCGGAATTTCAAGATTTTATTTTTTTTGCAACCCTAAATTCTGACTTGATTTCCAAGTTGTTAAATATGTTTTTTTAACAGTATGTTGTTTCTATGTATATCACTTTGCCTATCATATAATTCATATAGTTGCATAACAGACGACATCAACATGACAGCCAGACATCTGAGCGACATACAGTACAATGAAATAGAGAGTCTCTTTGAAGCCTGTAATTAATTCAGTTTACCATTCCTCCTACTCTTTTAACACTTGACATCCAGTCCTAATATCCCGTGGCCTTCTCTGCTGCTGGCTTGTCTCCCAGTGCCTTGCCACTATGCCTTAGTATAACTGTTAGTTCTGCTGTCAGAACTGCCTGCTGCTGCCTTTCTATTGTATTGTTTAGCCAATGCCAAGTACTTTTTCATCATCTCCATCTGCTTTCCCACCCACCCATGCGCCGTTCTTCCATACCCTCCTGCATCTTGTGATTCACTTCTTCCCCGAATTGAAATACCGCATACATCCCATGCAAAAATCTCTGAAGTTGGAGACTTTTATCTCCCTCAACAACTTTAAAAATCTGCTATCCGAGCAGCTAACCGATCGCTGCAGCTGTACATAGTCCATCTGTAAACTACCCACCCAATTTACCTACCTCACCCCCCATACTGCTTTTATTTATTTACTTTTCTGCTCTTTTGCACACCAGTATCTCTTCTTGCACATGATCATCTGATGATTTATCACTCCAGTGTTAATCTGCTAAATTGTAATTATTCGATTTATTGCCTACCTCATGCCTTTTGCACACATTGTATATAGATTCTCTTTTTTTCTACCATGTTATTGACTTGTTTATTGTTTACTCCATGTGTAACTCTGTGTTGTCTGTTCACACTGCTATGCTTTATCTTGGCCAGGTCGCAGTTGCAAATGAGAACTTGTTCTCAACTAGCCTACCTGGTTAAATAAAGGTGAAATAAAATAAAAATAAAAAAAATCCCGTGGTACAGCCATACTATCTTTTATCTAGCACAGCAAGTCTAACAGTACACCTGTTGACCAGCTCCCAAAATACTTCAATAAGCCCTCCCCCTGTTCTCCTGTGTGCAGGCACATCTGGCCACCGCTGCTGATTGGAAATTGATCTGGCTTTATGAGAGCTGTCAATGTTTCACCTCTCGTACACTGTTAAAAAGTCAGACATGCTCTGCTGGACCTCCATTTTTTAGATGGGCACAGGGACATGGCGAACAACTGGGTCACCTGTCACTTTATTTAAAAGAGAGAGCCCTGCATCCAATCTCACAGCAGATGTGTTCTGATCTGAGGAAAGGACTACTGTATTAAAGAGCAGCAGCGGACCTCTGATTTTCTCCAACACCTGTAGAGGTGCTTGAATTAACCTCTGTATTCAGTCACACACTGATTCCACTTCCTGGGGCAGGACATGGCCTAGATTACTCATTACAATCTAAATTACTCCCAGTCCAAGAGCCAGTATGGCATTCCCACTTTTTCTGCCTGTTAAATGAGCTGGAAATCCAATCTCACAATGTATTTTTGAGGTGGGAGGAAGAATGTATCATAACTCACTGTTCATTTCCTCAGATTTATTCTACAAGAGACTGACAGAGACAGTGCCAGACAGAAATGAAATGTATATCAAAATACGGTAGAAAGAAAATTATTTTTGATTTTAAGTTTTATTCATATATACAAACCCATGGGCAGTAATTTCTAAGTATCTTATGAATATTGTTTTTTCAGGTGAAATGTTATTTTTTGTAACATTTATCTCTACTACGATGACAGAATAATTAAAACATAAGTCAACATATTGAGGTTTCTAAATACCTAATGTATTCCTATTCCTAACTTCCAATTTATTGTGGACATACATTATAGTAGCCTAGATCTTGTAGAAATACCAAAATGGCTGGCAGGTTGACTTCATCATGTAACATGTAGGCTACCGCTCACACAGAGAAAATCTGCTGTGACCATCAATGGGTGAGGTCATAGGGGACAGAACAGATAAATCCATTGCAGAATACATTTAGATGAAAACTGAAGAGACCTGCCTGGTCAATGGCCACAGATCGACTCAGACCTACAGTAAGTGGTCACTGGTGACTTTGAAACAGTATTTGCACTGTTTGCTTGTAATTATCAGTATTTTGAAGTACAGGATTCAAAATGTTTATTTATGGCCTCTGACGTGGTTTATCTCAGAGTAGGTGTTGAATACATACTGGGTGAGTGTGCAACTTTCCTCCTCTCTTAATTAAAGTGGTTGATCTGCTCATGTTCCAAAAACCCTGGGGAGGTATAGTCATTCTTTTGTAGTCCCACTTTAATATCATGCACGTTCCCAGAAATGGATTCCAATTTGATATTCATGTGAAAACGCTTTATATAGAATTGTATTTTCAGACCCTATAATGTTGTTCTAATGTAGCCTAATAGAAGGAGTATGATAATGTTTTATCAAAATGTCACTTTTGATTTTAGTTTTCCGATTCTCTTTGTGAATGGTCATTGGCAGATCAAACCCACATCATTGTCTAGCTGTCTTGGTTCTAACAGAAATGTCTAGACTAGAGCTTGAAATTGTTCAGTGGTGCTATTCATAAGATTTCAAATAAATATAAATCTTTTTCTCATTTGTATTTTATTTAATCTACTTGGACACACCATTAATATTTTTGTTTTAAATGTGACATCCATAATAATCATTGTCATATAAATCAAGATCTGTATGTGGGCTGGTTTCTCTCTGTCAGTCTAGTGTATGCCACATTGGATTTGACAGCAGTAAGTATTCTGGCATGCACTGCTGCAAATTTTGTTTCTTAGCAACAGGCCTCCAAATAATACTGTACAAGAGTGATTTGTGATGGCTAGTTTCAGGCAAAGTGATTGAAATAATATTTAAATTAAAAATGCTTAGGGATGACATTACTAAACTTTCTTATAGAAAAATACTAGAATGTTGTTTCACTAAAACAATCTCACAGTTTAAACTCAAAAAGACGAGTTACACGTCTGACTTAAAATGTTCAGTATCAACTAACGTTTACTTCTTGATCTAGTTCATTGACAAACCATGTAGCCCTTTCCTGCAGTCAATTACCAAAATCGTCCTCTTTGGCTTAATGGGTGGAATGTTATTAATATTTTTCATAATTTCACAACGCATACATAATTATTTTGTTTTTACTCAGAAAATCCTGTGTTTCTATGTCAAACGGTTTTGTTATATTTCAGTCATCTGTGAAACCCTGCGCCCGTGTATCGACTACCGGGGCTTTAATGACATCACGGTTAAGAACCGTTACCCGCTACCACTCATCGCCTTGGCTTTCGAGCCTCTCCAGGAGGCTACTATCTTCTCGAAGTTGGTCCTTCGGAACGCCTACCATCTGTTGCGGATACGGGAAGGAGACGAGAGGAAGACAGCTACCACTCATCGCCTTGGCTTTCGAGCCTCTCCAGGGGGCTACTATCTTCTCAAAGTTGGACCTTCGGAACGCCTACCATCTGGTGCGGATACGGGATGGAGAGGAGTGGAAGACAGCCTTTAACACGGCTAGCGGGCACTACAAATACCTGGTGATGCCATTCGGACTGACCAATGCTCCTGCAGTGTTCCAGGCCCTAGTTAACGATGTTCTCCGTGACATGTTGAACCGGTTCGTGTTTGTCTACCGCGATGACATCCTCGTCTTTTCCCGCTTAGCTCAAGTACATGTCCTCCACGTCCGACAGGTCCTCCAGCGTCTCCTGGAGAACCAGATTTTTGTTAAAGCTGATGCGAATTCCATCGCTCCACCATCTCCTTCCTAGGAGACATCATTGCTGCAGGAAATATGCAGATAGATCCTGGCAAAGTGAGAGCGGTGGTGGATTGGCCTCAACCCACATCCAGAGTGCAGCTGCAATGCTTCCTGGGGTTTGCTAACTTCTACCGCCGTTTCATCCGGGGTTGTAGCATCCAGGCTTCCCCTCTTTCAGCACTCACCTCTCCCAAGGTCCCGTTCACGTGGTATCCAGCTGCTGACTGGGCGTTCTTGTACCTCAAGCATCGGCTCACTACAGCTCCCATCTGAATCCATCCGGATCCATCCTGTCAATTCGTTGTGGTGGTTGACGCCTCGGACGTCGGAGTGGGGGCTGTCCTGTCCCAGCGTTCTCCCCACCACCAAAAGCAGCATCCCTGCGCTTTCCTTTCCCATCGTCTTAACACCACTGGGAGGAATTATGACGTGGGAAATCGAGAACTACTCACGGTGAAGATGGCGTTGAAGGAGTGGAGGCACTGGTTAGAGGGAGCGGAACATCCGTTCATAGTGTGGACTGATCACAAGAACCTGGAATATCTCTGCACCACCAAGCGCCTCAACTCTATGCAAGCTCGATGGGCCCTGCTATTCACTCGGTTTAACTTTACCATCTCCGACCACTCGGGGTCCAAGAATGTGAAGCCTGATGTGCTCTCACGCCTCTATAGCACCGCTGCTACACCATCGGACCCTGAGACCATCCTCCCTACCTCTTGTCTAGCGGCTGCACTCATCTGGGGTATAGAGAACCATGTCCGTGAGGCGAAGCATTCCCTGGGGGCGCCCGGCTAACCAGATGTTTGTCCCGGACTCTGCCCATTCCCCGGTCCTGGAATGGGCTAATTCTTTCAGACTTGCCTGACATCCTGGCTCCCATTGGACCCTTGCCTTTGTACGACAACGTTTTTGGTGGCCTGCCATGGTTCCTGACGTCTCCGTGTTTGTTGCCGCCTGCACTGTGTGTGCTCAGAATAAGACCCTGCGGCAAGTTCTGGCTGGCCTCCTTCAACCACTCCCTGTTCCTCACTGCCCCTGGTCATATATATCCCTGGACTTCGTCACTGGTCTCCCTCCATCAGATAGCAACACCACTATCCTTATCGTGGTGGATAGGTTTTCCAAAGTCGCCCATTTCATTCCCCATCCCAAGTTACCCTCAGCCAAGGAGATGTCCCAGCTCATGGTGCAGCACGTCTTCCGGATCCATGGACTTTCGGTGGACATGGTCCCCGATCGCAGTCCTCAGTTCTCGTGCAGGTTCTGGAAGGCGTTCTGCCTGTCCTTCGGTTTTCAACCCCAGTCCAACGGCCAGTCGGAGCGAGCCAATCAGGACCTGGAGAAGGCTCTTCGTTGCCTTGTCTCCGCCAACCCCACCACCTGGAGCCAGCAACTCGTGTGGGTGGAATAGGCCTGTAACACCCTTCCCTGCTCGGCAGCTGGTCTCTCGCCTTTCAAGTGTTCCATGGGATATCAGCCCCTGCTCTTCCCTGAGCAAAGGAAGAGTTCAGCATACCCTCGGCCCAGATGTTCATCCGTCACTGTCGCCGTACTTGGAAGAGAGCCCGATCCGCTCTTCTCAAGACCACCTCCAGATATAGGCGACAATCGGACCGCCACCGGACCTCTGCTCCCCGTTATCGTCTCTGGCAGAGGGTATGGCTGTCCACTCGGGATCTTTCTTATTGACGCTGTCTTGGATTACTAACCTTTGCCTGCCCTGAACCTGCTATTTTCCTGCCCTCTGTGTTGTAAGATTCAAACTGCCTCCTGTGTCTGCATCTGGGTCTTATCCTGAGTCATGTTAAGGGGTATCAGAAGAAAGTGAAGGACAGTAGCTAGTTGGGATACATTACTTTTGAGCAGTGGAAATCTACAATGCACTCGGAAAGTATTCAGACCCCTTGACTTTTTCCACATTTTGTTACGTTACAGCCTTATTCTAAAATTGATTAAATACATAAAAATCATCATCAATCTACACACAATACCCCACAATGACAAAGGAAAAATAGGTTTTTATTGAGATGTTTCTACAATTGGATTGGAGTCCACCTGTGGTAAATTCAATTGATTGGACATGATTGGGAAAAGCACACACCTGTCTATATAACGTCCCAAAGTTGACAGTGCATGTCAGAGCAAAAGCCAAGCTCTGAGTTTTCTTTTTTAGCAAATGTGTTAAAAATACAAAACTGAAATAAGTTATTTACATAAGTATTCAGACCCTTTTCTATGAGACTTGAAATGTATCCCTGAGGTTGAAGGAATTGTCCGCAGAGCTCCGAGACACAGTGGCCTCCATCATTCTTAAATGGAAGAAGTTTGAAACGACAAAGACTTCCTAGAGCTGGCCGCCCGGCCAAACTGAGCAATCGGGGGAGAAGGGCTTTGGTCAAGGAGGTGACCAAGAACCCGATGGTCCCTCTGACAGAGCTCCAGAGTTCCTCTGTGGAGATGGGTGAACCTTTCAGAAGGACAACCATCTCTGCAGCACTCCACCAATCAGGCCTTTATGGTAGAGTGGCCAGATGGAAGCCACTCCTCAGTAAAAGGCACACGACAGCCCACTTGGAGTTTGCCAAAAGGCACCTAAAGGACACTCAGACCATGAGAAACAAGATTCTATCTCTTGTTATTGTTATTTTATTGTGTTACTTTTTTTTGTTTACTTTATTTAGTAAATATTTTCTTAAACCATTTTTCTTGAAACTGTGTTATTGGTTAAGGGCTTGTAAGCATTTCATGGTAAGGTCTACACTGGTTGTATTCGCCGCATGTGACAAATACAATTTTATTTGATTTGGGTGAAGGTTCACCTTCCAACAGGACAATGACCCAGCACACAGCACACAGCCAAGACAACGCAGGAGTGGTTTCGGGACAAGTCTCTGAATGTTCTTGAGTGGACGCTCCCCATCCAACCTAACAGAGCTTGAGAGGATCTACAGAGAAGAATGGAAGAAACTCCCAAAATACAGGTGTGCCAAGGTGCTTCAACAAAGTACTGAGTAAAGGGTCTGAATACTTATGTAAATGTGATATTGTGTACAATTTCTAAAATCCTGTTTTTGCTTTGTCATTATGAGGTATTGTGTGTAGATTGATGAGGGAAAAAAACGATTTAATCAATTTGTCACGGTTCTCTAAAGTAGAACCCAGAAGCAGACCAGGACAAGGAGAGTAAGACGAAGGTGAGTATTTATTTACAAGTTTAAATGTAGTGATAGAAAAATCCAAGTAGCGGAGCGGGCAGCGGAGGTGAGTTGATGGAATTGAGTAAGCAGATCCAAGGAAGTAACTGAAGACGACCAGGTAGGGATGGGATGAGTGTTCCGGGTGAATGACTGTAGACAGAAAAAACGGAGGTAAGTTCAAGGCAAGCAAGACGTACAAAACAACAAAACAAACTCTATCAAACTGGAGGCTGATACGCTAGCACAACATACTGTTCATGGCTAACGARCCYGCAGGGAATGGATGMCAGGTCAGAGCTTATGAAGTGGAGGGGTGATGATCAGGACCAGGTGTGCAGATAGCTGATGGGATACAGGTGCGGGTAATCAGAGATCTCCCAACTAGCTACGTCGCCCGGCAACCAGACAGGGTGCGTTCCAGGACACCGGAAAAACACTCCAGGACAGAACACAGGCAAAAACAGACTCAGGAAGCGGGATTCGTGACACAATTTAAGAATTAGGCTGTAACGTAAGAAAATGTGGAAAAAGTCAAGGGGTCTGAATACTTTCCGAATGCACTGTATATGTGTACCATTTTTTCCTTCAGATTATTGCAAAGTTCAAATTGCAAGGAATTGCTGTGGCTCATTCTATTAGATCACCCCACTAGTATATCTTTAGCATGCAGGCTGGTCTGGCCTGAAGTGCAGTAAAACTGAACATCTGTGAGAGAATGATCCCAGTTCAACTACTCCAGAACCATTAGTGAGCTGTAACTACTGCAAGCGGGAAATACAAGGCATTAAAGCTAGAATCCTTAGTTGCTACATCCATTTTTACATAGACTGACCAGGTGAATCCAGGTGAAAACTATGATCCCTCATTGATGTCACTTGTTAAATCCACATCAATCAGTGTAGATGAAGGGGAGGAGACAGGTTAAAGAAGGATTTTTAAGGCTTGAGACAATTGAGACTGTGTATGTGGATTGTATATGTGTGCCATTCATAGGGTGAATGGGCAGACAAAATATTTAAGTGCCATTGAACAGGGTATGTTAGTAGGTGCCAGGCGCACCGGTTTGAGTGTGTCAAGAACTGCAATGCTGCTGGGTTTTTCTCGCTCAACAGTTTTCCCTGTGTATCAAGAATGTTCCACCACCCAAAGGACATCCAGCCAACTTGACACAACTGTGGGAAGCATTAAAGATAACATGGGCCAGCATCCCTGTGGAAAGCTTTTGACACCTTGTCAAATCCATGCCCAGACGAATTGAGGCTGTTCTGTGGGCAAAAGGTGGTGCAACTCAATATTAGGAAGGTGTTCCTAATGTTTTGTCCACTCAGTGTACAAGAAGAATATAACTTATGTCTCATGAGCTTAGTTCAACTGTCATATCTCATCAGAACCCAAATTATATGCTTGTTTTTCTCCAATGTTCGTAAATAGTGTAAATGTAAACAAACACTGTAAAGCCTCAAAACATGGTTAACACTATAATTTTGATATCATAGATGGTCAATCCTTGCATCCATAATTCTAACTATAAATTTGAGAGTGGTTACATTTCTCCAGGCCCATCCCTCAGCGTTTTACCAAAACAGAGGTGGGGTGACCGCTTTGTTACTGTTTCAATTAAGGACTCTAGCTTTAAAAAATATGAAGGCAGTGTCATCTCAGGCTCACGGGTACTACCCAAAGTAACACTTTCTCTGCCTCATGGGAGCTGTATGTCTTCTCTGGGTCAATATTTGTCATGGTAGACTTCCAAAATGATACAATGGAATTCATTTAACTATTTATGTCCATCCAGGGATGGGAATACTTTGACGCCTTCTAGGCTTTTATGTACAGACTGGAAGCAGCCCAAACCAACCACACTTGAGAAGAAATTATTGACATGGTCTGGTAATAAAAGGATGGCCTGTTGTAAATATCAACAGCAATACTTCAGCCATGATAAACGGTGGCCATTGAGGTCTCACAGCAATAGATCATGCTACAATGCACAGTGGTTATTTGGGGAGAAACTTGGTAGTAAGAAGGTCCATATTTTCTCCACTGACAATGGTCCTCTACCAAGGCACAATCAGTCACGACAGACACCCTTTCATGCTGTTATGGGCACTTTCTTTAAAGCATACTTTCTTTTAAGCCATATTTTGCAGCCATCATTCTGTCCATGATATTTTTAAGGGAACTCTCAATGAAAGATGACCATGCCCCAATTCATACTGAGTAGGATTCCCTATCTGTGGGGTTATGAAATCTATCTATTTTTGCAAAGTTTTTTTTATTTGTATTTAACCTTTATTTAACTAGGCAAGTCAGTTAAGAACAAATTCTTATTTACATACCCGGTCCCACCCTGGACGATGCTGGGCCAATTGTGCGCCGCCCTGTGGGACTCCCAATCACAGCCTGAACCAGGGACTGTAGTGACACTTCTTGCACTGAGATGCAGTGCCTTAGACCGCTGCGCCACTCTGGAGCCCATTACATACTGTATAAGTTATGTATACAGTATGTAATGTATAGATATACTGCATATGGGAAACCATACAACAATTTATATTCATGCGATAGCTTTAATATTTCATGCTGGAAACCTGTTTGAGAGAATGATACAAATTGTACATGTAAATTCTATGCCATATTAATAAATAAATTAATAAGTATTTCTTTCTGCAAAAGTGACGTCAAAGTCACCCTGGGGTGAATAGCGTTGAGTGGACATTGATGTAACATGGGAGATGAAATTAATGTATTCTTTTTATTTTGGGGCTGTGCCTATTGTACTTCATCTAATATCTGACATGGTAGTGTGTCTCACCATGATACAGTATATGATCTTAGGAGGTTACTTTGGCAGATATTTATTTTACCCATAATCATGGTGAGCAGCAGGAAATGTAATTTCAATGGTAACACATCATGTGGGTAAATAAAACACTTGGAGGTATATTGCTGTCATTGTGTACATTTTACTTCATCCTCAGAGCTTCATGCCCCATAAAATATGAAATATGTCCCTGTCAATATTTATATGCAAATGAAACCCTGATTCCTTACATTTTCCAAATGTAGACAGGGTTGGTGGCTGAAGATACTAATTGGCAGTAACCTGGCATGGGGGTGTTTAAAGATCTTTCTTCAGCTCTCTCTCCCAAAAGTGAAGGCCTTTGAATTTGTCTTTATTAGGATTCTGCCCAGATGATGGATTCAGGGTGTCAGGTCTCTACCTGCCAGTCGAAAATGAATGTCTTTAGGATTGATTTGCTAACTTCCTTTTTTCTCAGCGTGTAGACTTGACAAAGGGTCAGCAAAGACCCTGGCAGAAGAGAGAATAATCTGTCCATACAAGATGGAAACGGAGATAAAAATCTTTAAAGAGCCATGGAGACTTACTCCTTACTCTGCTTTTCAACATTGCGTGGTTGTTGATTTGTGGTTGGCTGACTATGAGCTAGTATATAGTCCTGACACGGACAGTAGATTTGAACCATCCATTGTGGACACACAATTCTAAAAAAATATACACATAGAATATTTTTTTGTTTCTTCACACGTAATAAGGAAATTAAGATGTGATTTTAATGTAGTTGGATTCAGGGTGTCAGGTCTCTACCTGCCAGTCGAAAATGAATGTCTTTAGGATTGATTTGCTAACTTCCTTTTTTCTCAGCGTGTAGACTTGACAAAGGGTCAGCAAAGACCCTGGCAGAAGAGAGAACTTTTAATGAAGTTAAGATGTGATTTTAATTCCGTCCTTATACAAGGTTAAAGGTTGACTATATTACACAAATATGAATATCACCGTACGCAAGAATATTATTATTGCATTTCAAATATTATAATTAGGCTATGTTGCCAGTTTGATTCCAAATGACAACAAATATGGCACAATCTTTTGTCTATTCATTTGGTGAAGTCTTCATCAGGATAGTGTTGCTGAGAATCATTGAGACTCTTGAACCCCTAACCTGAATTCAAAAGTGAATTGCTGAATAAATATGGGATCATTTCAACTGTCTAGTACCTCAACAGGAAGATCTGACATCTCTCAAATGAGCTTCAGACTTCTCAGGCTTTGCCTTTAAAGGAACAGCTCATCAAGGTTACCTTTATGTATGCTTTACAAGGCATCAGGAAAAGTAAATCTCTTTCATCCCTTGTGAACATAGGTTCGAAATCAACTACAAAGAGATCCACACTTTGAATTTTAAAAAACCTATGAAAGGTAAAGGCCCGGAGTTGAAAGGAAATCGGACTTATTTTCAAGTGTCATACGTTTTTAAGAAATAAAACATTTATTTTTTTGCAAGAATGTGACTAAAGCATGCAATACAGTTATATTTCATTTCCCACACATAAACTTTTCTTCCTGTTCAGTCTCCTACCTCCAGGTACTTTATGTAGCTAAAGTAAAGGGTATAATAATATGGTTAATAAAGTTTTTTTAAAGTATTATTTATTTAACCTTTGTATAACTAGGCAAGTCAGTTAAGAACAATTTCTTATTTACAATGACGGCCTACCCCTGAAGCAGGGAGGAGTCACTAACTAAGCCTCTAGGAAATAAGATTCATACATCAATAAAATGGAAGGTCTTTGAAAACTAATTACACTAATACCACTTCAAGTTTTATGCAAAATCCCAATTTTTCGAGCCAACTATGCTCATGTTAAAATAGCTCATTAGAAATGGGCAAACTGGCATCCACAGAGCATTTCGCTTATGGATTTCTGTTTCGTCAGATTTGACCCGTATCTTAATGTGAATGGATTTATTATATTCACTGACTTATTTTGTTGGCTACAATGAATGTTGCTGGTTATGAAAGACTGATTTCAAGGCTTGACCTTATAATGTAGATTGAATTAGCACTACTCTCGATAATTTGAGCACAAACGTGCACTCACATAATGCTGATGCAAAAAAATGCAACCTTGTTCAAGTATTAGCTCGATAAAAGGAGAAAGGCCAGAAAGACAATGTCTAAACTAGTTATTTGTGTGCCTATCTTTTCAATTTAAATGGGATTGAGGCAAATAGCTGGATATACAAAATAGATACCACAGGACATGGAATCATCTCGACATAACAACAATTTTGAAGTCTAAAAACATCTGACAAACATTGATTTTAGAGTGAACTATCACTTTAAATGGCAATTGCACCAGAGATTTCTGACTTAGTCAGAATCAATTTATATTTGTCAAGTTACACATACCCGGAGTTTGACTTAGTGAATATTAATTATAAATAATTTAAAATGAGGTGCTCATGTCAGCAGCTGAGTCTTGATAATCATTTAAGTAGAGATAGTTAATTATATACTATTTCTACATAGTATACTTAATTATTACATGGTGAATAAGCACAGTAAAAAGAAGCGTGACTTGAAGGGGGCAGAGTGTCTTGTGATTTATATTTTATTATTGGAAATAAACAGGAGACAGCTTGTTTAGATATTGGTGATTCCAAAGGCCAACTACACAGATCTCAGTTCAGTGGCTGTGGGCAGCTGTGTTATACAGCATTTATCTGACCCAGCAGGCCTGTAGATCTAACTATTACAGGTCTCTATATATCAGATCAGACCTGTAGCACTAACTGACCCAATTGCAATTAACAGTCTCTGGGTTTAACAGGTTTCACCCCGGCAGTTTACCCACTCACTTATAGGTCCCTCAGGGTACCATGTTTTATTTTCTAACATCAAAATGTTTATGAGGATAAAAGCCAGTGACAGGTTTGCATTAGGGACTGAAATATAGTAGCTAGGGTGATGATTCATACTGAAATGTCAAGATAAACCAATAGCAATGATGTCCAATTAAATGGGGGAATTGCTCAGATAGACATTGAGATATAAATTTCCTTTGATACTTTAGCAGGAAAACCATTTATATTGTAGGGGACAGGCCGGCTTAAACAACCTCAATATTCATGGTGTTGTATAAAGAAATGCCATCAGGAGCCCAAGGATAGATCCAGCAAGCACACAGTGACCTTAAAAGAGCAATAGAAAGCAACCGTGTGAGGCTGCCAGAGAAATGCCATTGCAAAACACACTACTGTTCTCCGTCCTTCTTTGACCCATTCTTCCACAAGTCCACTTTTATATCATGGGGTCAGATGCAGGTCATCTGTTTTTGGACTCAGCAGATAACGGAATCCAAAATTGAATTAAATATTCTTGGTACAAATGTGACAGAAACATTCTCTGGGGGAATGGATGAAAAAAAGCTTTATATAGCTACAAAATGTGTTCTGTACTTGCACTGTAACCTCATGAGTCAACTGAAATCTTGAGACTTGCACGCAATATAAACAACCTTTACCTACAGACCTCTTCTCAGATAGACTATTAATTAATCATGATAGCATTGTGGTCTACCAATTTAAGGCATTTATAAAGGTATACATTTTTGCAATACAAACAGAAATAGCACAAAATATGCAAAGAAGGAAATCCAAAAGCCCTGCCTCTTTTTAATTCTTACTTTAATGCAGGAGTTTCCTAACAGGATGCGGTATTGGTTTTCTTAATCTATTTAAGCATTCGATGTGGTTCAAGAATAATCTTTCTAAGCCTTGGACGTGATATGGCAGAATATCAGCCTCATTTGTATTGGGGGATTAGGGCATGCATTTCCTGACTGCATGACAGTGAATATGCCACTGACTTGGCTATTTGGGCACAAGGCTTGGCAACACATTCACCCTCTAAATGAAAAGTCAAATTTTCCTTTAATTACATTTTTTCTCAACAATGCCATTAAATACACATTTGTTGTGTGGTCAAGACTATTACTATTTTCCAGCCAGTTAAAATCTTCTATACCACCCTTCATCCCTCTGATTTCCTCTGTTTGAAGCTAAGCAGGTGGAGCCTTTTCTATACCTGGAAGGGACATCATAAGACTCTGGAAGGGGTGTTGGAAGGCCAGTAGGGGACATGCCTCCCTCTGAGACCCCAATGTCAGGACAGTGTTTGGGGAGACTAGGAAGCTGCGAATAGGAAGCTAAACAGATGTTGTGACTCTCAATGGTCATTCAAAGATCCCATAGCACTTGTCGTAAGACAATGGCTTCTAACCCCAGTGTCCTGTATAAATTCCTAACCTGACTGCCCATGCTACCATGGCCACCTGAACACCCCAGTCTCAGGTTGGCTCATTCAACCCTTGACTGCAACTCTTCCCTGGGTCATTGCTGAAAAAGAGAATGTGCTCTCAACTTCTCCTTCAATTTACCTGGTCAAATAAAGCTAACTAAATAATGTTAATTTTAAATTCAATTTATGTATAAGATCAACAAATATTTACAACTGTGACAAAAGGACCTTACTAAACATGTTTTATCCTATGCAAAGAGGTGGACTGGTCATCCATCAGCCTCCTGTCCATAGAAATGTTTAGATTAGCTTTAAATGCTAATCTAAGTGTTGGAATAATTATTGGTTGGTGGTAATCCTGAAGGGATTCATAAAGATCCTTTGTTTGTCTTCTTGAGGGCAGAGAGGTCTTTGGAGACAAACTGTGGAAAGCGTGGATTACTGTGGCGGTAAGGTCTGCATACAGATATATGCATACAGACTCTTTTAATAGCAAGAGCAAACCTACAATGCTTATGAGGTCAAAGAGTTAACTTTGAAAGTCATACCCATCAAAAGCTGTAAACACTTGTAACATTATACTTGACAGGAAAGTAAAAAGAGAAAATCTGTATAAATTCAGGCAAAATTCAAACCTTCCATATTTTCATGTTATATCAACTTTGTAGGGGAGAACGAGGCTGGTTCTCAAATATATCATCTATATTACTCAGCAATTTTAAACATAAACAACAAGACATGACATTTTTTATTTTGGTCGTGAAAAACCCTCTCCAGGATTTTAGTTATGAGCACTGTGACAACGACCAACCAGTGTGACAAACAGCTGCATTCTCCTCTAGTGCTAGGTGGTGGCTCGCTCTTCAAGGCTCTGTATAAATAATTTTTCATTTTATGATTGCCACATCATCTTACAATGTAGTACCATTTTCAGTTCTGTGACTGAACCTGACTGATGACCAGAGCTGCAGGTAAATGTCAACCAAATACAATTCTTGCAGTGCAACTTTCCCTGGTAACGCACTACAACTGTATGTTGAGGGTAGCCTACAGTCACAAAGTGACAGAATATCACCCTACCTTTTTAAACACCTCCACTCGTTTGACACGCCTAATTAGAAGTATCCAGAGTGAATTTACCTCCAGCTGGGGTGACATGGCTTAGTAAGAGTTTTACAACCACCTTCATTGATTTGCAGATTATCTCACACTGGAGTCTGTCCTCCCTTCGGGACAATTAGGGTATTGAAACAAGTGTGGGAAAGAGGCTGGAAATATCCCTGTCCTCTCCAGGGTGTGAGAGATCAAGAATGAGAAGTAAGTAGACTGGAGCCAGCCCCTGACTCTTCTCTTTGTTACTCTCTTAACCCTTTGCTGTTCTGTCTTCCACAGTGATTCTGTACACATTGTGATAGCTTATGGAGATCCACTGGAGCACATCTGGAATCACAATACAACCACATCCTATCATGTTTTGACCCGGCTTTAAAATAATTCAAATAGAGGTAGTGTGTAATAGGATTATTGGACCATTGCTAGCATGCAAGGGAATGAATTCCTCTTGGATTTTGGTCTTCCCTTAAAAAATTGATGCAGCTGTTCCAGTCTTTCATACTAATGAATTCTGAGTCTGAACCTGTGTGTTCAGTCAAACATTGGGACAGAGATCTTTATCTTCATTTACTTTTCTGACACACAACTGGGTAACACTTTATTTTTGTTTTCACCGTTCAAGGGATTTCTGTCAACAGAGGAAATCTTGAATCTGGGAACAATGTGAGAGAGGTAAAAATCTATTTGCCGATAGCTAATCTTTATCATTCACATGCCTCACCACTTTCTGCCTGGTCTTTAGGGGCTGATCCATCCCCTGCCTGCTACTGAGCTGGTCAGAAAATCCAATAAACCTGGGATTCGTTCTTCAAGTTCAACCCCGTCCTGCCCTCCCCTCCCTCCTCTGCACAGGCTTCTCTGGGCTGCTGTATTGGTAATGCATCCCCTTTAGGATCCCCTTTAAGCTTAGTTCTTATTTTCATCTCAAATCCCACATAAACTTTGCCCATTGGGCAATCTATCCTGGAGCATCTGCTCAGTTAGATTCTTGTACTCACAGCAGGACAGTTGTTAACTGTAGTGTAGGGATCCGCAGCCCATCAAAGATTTGTTACGTCATGCCAACTCTATTGTCCAATTGGACTCTCAAAGAACTGCTTCAACAGGAGGTTAGTCACATTATAATGGTTTGAAAACTTCTGTATTTACCAAATGTTGACTGTGACTTGAATTGTAAATAGTAGGTATGGAAAATGTTATTTTTAGCATGCTTTACCAAGCACTCTCTTTCTCTCCCTCTCTTTCTCATGTCAATAAAACTAACAATGATTTGACAGAGCGCAGCAGAGAGTATCCCCAGTTGAAATTCAAGAGATAGATGCTAACGACTAATGTGCTTGACTGTGTGCCCCTTGATTAGCTCTCCTTTAGACAAGCCAGCTTTGATTGTGTCAAGATAGTCTTTCTGGGAGGATTACTTTGAGTACACTCCTGAACCACACTGACATGCGGAGGATTTCAAGTATGTCAGGAAAAGCATTAATTGGCATAGAAGTACAGATAGAATGGATCTTGAGTTACTTTTGCAGGTGCTCTGGAAACTTTCAGGATGATGTAAATGAACAAGGCAAGATGAGTGAATATAGCTATACTGTATCTGACATTAAAAACTCCCTATTTTGGGAGTTTGGTTATGTTTCGCATGCCAAAAATGTAACACCAAAGATAGCTCTCTTGCTATACATGGATGTATTCACATATGGTTAGATTGTTTTTGGTGTTGTATTTACATTGTCTTCACTTCACCACACTTCAATATAAAATCATTGACATTTTGATTCAGGTCAAAATAAGGATTTGCCTGCCACCCGAGTGGCACAGCGGTCAGAGCTAGACGCGTCACTACAGACCCGGGTTTGATCCCGGACTGTGTCGCAGCTGGCCGCTACTGGGAGACTCATGAGGCGGCAATTGGCCCAGTGTCTTCCGGGCTAGGGGAGCGATTGGCCGGCCGGGATGTCCTTGTCCKATCGCGCTCTAGCGACTCCTTGTGGCGGGCCCGGGCGCATGCACGCTGACTTCGGTCGCCAGCTGTACGGTGTTTCCTCCGACACATTGGTGCAGCTGGCTTTTGGGTTAAGCGAGCAGTGTGTCAGGAAGCAGTGTGGCTTGGCGCGGTCGTGTTTTGGAGGACGCATGGCTCTCGATGTTCGCCTCTCCCGAGTCCGTACGGGAGTTTCAGCGATGGGACAAGACTGTAAATACCAATTAGGGAGAAAAAGGGGTAAAAAGTACAACAACAAAAAATATATATATAAAAAATGTATGGATTTGCCTGGAAATTCAAGTAACGTGTGCAAATCGAATTTGACCCTTTGGGACAAGAAATGTAAGCCACTGCATGTTTTCTCTTTTTATTGTCTACACACTACTACCCTGTCAACTTTGGTACCAGGCTATTTAGATACTTTTCAGATTACATAGGTCCAATAAAAAGTATGATTGAAATGCAGTGTCCAACATTGCATTTGTCAATCAGATTAGTAAAGCTTCACTGTGATTGATAATTCATACTTTTTTTCATAGGAAGCACATGCTCTGAAACTTTAAAAACATTTTGTTAATTAGACACTCAGAATATCTGGTTTTGCTTTATTTGTCTGTAGCTTTTTGACCGGTGGACCTACAAACATAACAGTCACCCTGCATGGGTTGATCGTCTGCTGGGAGTGAATTTGATAGTCAGTTTAGGTGGACACAAAATAACTGCAAATAAGTTGCAACCAGTGAGCAGACCACTGAGGAGCAATCATATACTGTATCTGCTCCAGGTTTATAAATATAGATTTCACCCTGGAGGGTGTAACTGATGAATGTGACCTTGAATGAGTCATTAATTAGATTAATTTCTCTCCAATCATGTCCTTTTGCAGGCAGGACTGATACAAGCAGCCTAGGAGTCAGGCCTCTCCGCTCCGCTCGGCTGCTACACTACTTTCCTGTGGGGACAGGATGTGGGGAGTAAGAAAACACTACACAGCTCATTTCAGAGAGCAATCCTAGGCCTTGGAGGAATGCCAAATTGTTTTAGTACAAACTTACAGTAATAATGTGATCTAATGTGCTGAGACAGATGAGATCACCACCAATCTGCTGAGATTTCCTAATAGATCTTGAAGCAGAGTACGTTTACATGCACAGTAATAGTTCGCTATTAAACTGATTATGGCAGTAGGCAGATTATGCAACAGTCATGTAAACACCTTACTCTGCTTATCTTAATCGGCATAAGGTCAAAATCGAAGTAAGCATACGCCGAATAAAACACCTTGTTTTCTGAGCCATCTGTAGAATTATTAGGACATGTAAACAGCTTAATCGGTGTTCCAGTGGTGTATTTGATCTGTGCATGTGCAAGCACCAGCCGAGCAAGCCTCACTCTTGTTAGCACGAGTGAAGTAGGTTCGGCACAACTGAATGTATGCGTCTTTAGAAGTAGTTTTCACATACAAACTGATTTCAGATGTGTCCATGTAAACATGATTATTAGTGAAATCGTTTTTCTTGCAAAGAATTTAAATGTTTTAATCACACAATCAAACTATCCACAATAGTTGGATTATTGTGTGCATGTAACTGTACGAGATATGGCAATGGTTAAGACATGCATTAATACACAACTTGACAATGGATCTCAAAATATCGTGTTTTCTTAGTCATTTTAATGTCTATGTCATCCTATCGGTATTGTATAAATATAGCCTCCTTGTGTAACAATACCCATGGTCACAGGTTCTTGGTACATTATGTATCCTGTTTGTACAAAGCCCCCTGCCTTATACCACTTACTGGGTGCCTCAAACACGTCTTACCTTTTTGTAGTTAATAAATCCAATGTGAAACTTGATAACTGTAGTAGCATTAACTAGCCTACAAAACTAGCTGGCAGGCAGACACTGGAAGGACACGTTTCTGAGTGACAGAGTGAGTGCTTTGCAGCCATAGATGCCATCCATGATGGCATTTTTTGTTGGACTGAAAAAAATGCACAGAACGTAAAATAATGTTATTAAAACTAATTCCCATGCTTTTAAAATAATGGTTCTGTTCCACAACACGAGAGATCACTTTCCTTTCCTTGAAACATTTAGTTATTTTTCAGTTCTGTTCTCTGAACAGGTTCCAACCAATGACTGTATATCTGGATGGACAAAGCCATTGAGCTCTTGACACCATTCATTCCTATGTGAAGAGTCAATAGTGCATTTAAGCCAAACGATGTCAGTTAAGATGGCATCTCTTGGAGACATAACATGCGCCATTTGAGCTACTCCAGGAAGTGACGTTGCAGGCTAGCTCATTGCTGCCTCCTCTCATTGAGTAACTCAAGTTGAAGGCTGACCGGGGTACTGCAGGCTGCCATTAGCTACTAAATTATTCTTATAACTTCTTCTGTGTGCGATTTTAAAATAATCATTTCAAGAACATACATCTGGTCTATTAGAAGCAAGTATTGGTAAAGTGCCTTGCAAAAGTATTCATCCCCCTTTGCGTTTTTCCTATTTTGTTGCATTTCAACCTGTAATTTAAATTGATTTTTATTTGGATTTCATGTAATGGACATACACAAACTAGTCCAAATTGGTAAAGTGTAATGAAAAAAATAACTTGTTCAAATGTTTTATTAATTTTTTTAAACGGAAAAGTGTTGTCTGCATATGTACTCACCCCCTTTACTATGAAGCCCCTAAATAAGATATGGTGCAACCAATTACCTTCAGAAGTCACATCATTAGTTAAATAAAGTCCACCTGTGTGCAATCTAAGTGCCTGTCACATGATCTCAGTATATTACACCTGTTCTGAAAGGCCCGAGAGTCTGCAGCACAACTAAGCAAGGGGCACCACCAAGCAAGCGGCACCATGAAGACCAAGGAGCTCTCCAAACAGGTCAGGGACAAAGTTGTGGAGAAGTACAGATCAGGGTTGGGTTATAAACAAATATCCGAAACTTTGAACATATATAGAAAATGGAAAGAATATGGCACCACAACAACCCGCCAAGAGAGGGCCGCCGTCCAAAACTCACGGACCAGGCAAGGAGGGCATTAATTAGAGAGGCAACAAAGAGACCAAAGATAACCCTGAAGGAGCTGCAAAGCTCCACAGTGGACATTGGAGTATCTGTACATTGGACCACTTTAAGCCATACACTCCACAGAGCTGGGCTTTATGGAAGAGTGGCCAGAAAAAAACATTGCTTAAAGAAAAAAATAAGCGAACACGTTTGGGGGAGACTCCCCAAACATATGGAAGAAGGTACTCTGGTCAGATGAGACTAAAATTTAGGTTTTTGGCCATCAAGGAAAATGCTATGTCTGGTGCAAACCCAACACCTCTCATCACCCCGAGACTACCATCCCCACAGTGAAGCATGGTGGTGGCAGCATCATGCTGTGGGGATGTTTTTCATCAGTTGGGACTGGGAAACTGGTCAGAATTGAAAAATGATGGATGGCGCTAAATACAGGGAAATTCTTGAGGGAAACTTGATTCAGTCTTCCAGAGATTTGAGACTGGGATGGAGGTTCACCTTCCAGCAGGAAGATGACCCTAGTTATACTGCTAAAGCAACACTTGAGTGGTTTAGGGGGAAACATTTAAATGTCATGGAATGGCCTAGTCAAAGCCCAGACCTCAATCCAATTGAGAATCTGTGGTATGACTTAAAGATTGCTGTACACCAGCAGAWCCCATCCAACTTGAAGGAGCTGGAGRAGGTTTGCCTTGAAGAATGGGCAAAAATCCCAGTGGCTAGATGTGCCAAGCTTATAGAGACATACCCCAAGAGACTTGCAGCTGTAATTGCTGCAAAAGGTGGCTCTACAATGTATTGACTTTGGGGGGGGTGAATAGTTATGCACGCTCAAGTTATCAGTTTTTTTGTCTTATTTCTTGTTTGTTTCACAAGAAGAAATATTTAGCATCTTCAAAGTGGTAGGTATGTTGTGTCAATTAAATTATTCAAACCTCCCCCCAAAAATCTATTTTAATTCCAGTTTGTAAGGCAACAAAATAGGAAAAATGCCAAGAGGGTGAATACTTTTGCAACCCACTGTACCATGATTGTCTTCAGAACATTTTTTATTTACATGAAGATCGACCACAAAGATTGCAATTTTTCATTCACTATAATGGGGGATCCTGTTTTTGATAACAATGCCTGCAGTACTGCGGTCGGCCTTGAACTTCCATGGTTTCAATGAGAGAGGGGCAGTCATTCTCCCCTTGTTCCAACCTTGCTACATCATGCAAATGTGCATGCCTTTGCCTCGTGGCCCCAGTGTGGTTGTGCACTCAGCCATTTAACTCTACTATGTTGTGTCTATTGTAACTGTTATTTCCTGTAACTGCACCCTGTTATTATTTCACTAATCATTCATCATCATTGTAGTGCACGGATTGTGTATTAGTATATGTACATATATGTAAGCCAGTGTATTTGTATTACAGGCCATACTGTATTTGTATGTCATTATCCACTATACTATGAGTGCACTATACTATGAGTTACTCATTACATTATATATTTTATTTATCCTGTAGAACCCCACCATTTACATCATTTCCATTAAACATAATGTATTGCAGACATCTTTTTAATAGAAGATTAAGGCCAGCATTGTACAACCATCAAAATAGTTTAAAGTCCAGGTAGCAGATAATGGATCCTAACAGATACTGTATGTATGTAGTTGGTTTCTAACTTGAATTTTTTTATGAAGACTGCCGGGAAGCCCCGAACGCAAGATCGTAATTTCTATGACTCACACGGTGGAAGAACATATTGCCTGCAGCCTACTGTACTGAAGTTAGAGCTGATTAGGAGAAAACCTCAAACCCAACTTTTAGAACAACATTATAATATTATAACCATTGATTTAAGAGTTTGTAATTTGGGAACGTTTTCTTGCTGTGCTCTAAATCAGTGGTTCCCAAAATGTGGTGCAGTTTGGGGTTGGCAGTCCAGCTTTTTTTAAGGAACTCAGTCCGGCTTTCAACTTACTCTGAAGAGTTATAATAGTAGAATGCACAAGGTGCAATTTTGAAATTGGGTAGTGCATCATCAGTTTTACTCTTGTCATGTCATTCATTGCATACCTTAGAGAGCTATTTATAACTTGTCAGAAATGTCCAGATCGACTAGCCCGTCAGCTAATGTTTTTTAGCTAGGTTTTTTAGCCCATAGATTTTGTTGTAATGTTTGAGTCACGCAAATATCACATGAATACACATTAGATATGACAAAATGTATAGAATTGCAAGGAAATTTGCTTAAAACGGTCAAATGTTCTCTGCACCCAATGCCAAAATGTGTAGAACTGCAGGAAATAAGCTTAAAACCTTCAAAATGGTGGAGGGGGAGCTGAGTGAAAAAGTTTGTGAACCTCTGCTATTATATGCGTTTCGGGCATTGAAAAATAAGTGCTACACTGCTTTTAATTATTCACACTGTTACATGATAGCCCTGTGAATTACATGACATGTCATTACATAAGAAATAAGTGCTGTCTTGGGGTAGACATTGGGGTGACACTTGGAGAATACAATGGGAGGTTATGATGGTAAAACTTTGAAAATATTTTAATGAAAAATATTAAATATGCACTATGCTGTCAGATACAGTAATATAAAGCATTGCCCACAACAGGGTAGCAACAGTGCCAACAATCATGTTTCATTTAGCTGAAGCACAACTATTGTCTGTTGATTGACAGCTGTCATCTGTGCTGAATATTCCAAAGTGATAAGCCTCCTGAAGACCAAATGTCTTTGGTCTCCTTGGAGACGGTGTTCAAAAGTGCTGTCTTCCTTGAAGGCAATTAAACATTTGTGCTTGATTTCCCATGTCACTTTACAATCTGGGGATCCAGATGTTGGGGAGAGTCTCTACTGCAAAGTCAGACTCTAAATAAATATTTGCCATATCTAAACCAGTGTAGATGATGCCACATGTTAAAATGACTGCAGGCTGGTGCAAAGTATGGGGGTGTGGTATAGTATGCTGTGTAGAACTTGCCTTGACCTCGTCTGTAGATTCACCTTTCTTACGACATGGTAGATCATGTTCATTACATTGGCATTTACAATGTAGATCTGTCCATTGCTTAAGCAATTGTTTCAACAATGCAAGATTGCATAAGTTGTCTCAGCTCTGGTTATCACGCTCTCCCTCCTCTGTGTCACCCTTCTTTTATCCTTGGCTTGGATCTTTTTATCCTCAGCCTCTGTACCTCCCAGCAGAGGTAAATCGACCATCATACTGCATGTACAGGTATAGGTTATTTCATTCATCAAAATGTCACCGCTGATGGTATGTTAAATTATCCATGCATTTTCTTCTCTGGACCTTTTGTTAACAAAGCTACCTGAAGGGGAAGCCAACGTTTCTGAGGTGGACTCGATGCAGCCACCCTAGGGAGCTCATGTTGCAAGACCTCGTGTTGAGTTATTGTATCACATGACATAACTGAATCTGATACATGTGAATGAAATCATATATACCAGAGGCTTTGTTGGGTACACATAGAATGTTGGCTAAGTATGTGTTACAACACAGTATAGGGATTATAAATTGGCTGAATAAATTGATGATTAAATTAGAGCTTGAACCGTAAAAATTAAACACAAAATGGTAACCTTATATGTAAAACAAATGCTTGGGACCAGTTCTGTTGTTGCAAATTGTTTTACTTGAAACTTAAGTGGTGGAGGGTCAAAGGAAAGAGCTATTTTGTTTAATTTAGTCAGTTCCCACGACAAATTGACTGGATGACTGACAGGCTGGGGCTACTTGGCTACAGGCAAAAGTAATTAGAGGTGAGAGGTATAAAGAAATTCTTTTTAAACGTGTGTCATTATAAATTCCGTTCAAACACAGCAACTGGACATGCACATATTGATTAGCAGATGTTGACTGTGCACTCCTAATTCAATGAATTTGCAGATGTGTGTACAATTTACCCTATCACAACTTGCCGTACAGAAACTGGACAACATTGGACTATAGCAGCAGCTTTAATTGGAATGATGTTATCCAATGTTAGTATCATGCTCATTGACAACACTATTTCACGCATGTGCTATACAAGTCACTGTATGGTACACAATACACTATGTTGATGTAGCCATTATGCATGAATGTGCCTGCCAGGTACTGTAGGTGTACAGTTGTCTTTTGATCTGAAGAACACCACCAGATAGAAATTCATAGGTTTCATAACTGAATAATACATTGGTCTATAGGTTAGGATTTTAAAAAGTAACTTCATGCCAAGCATCGTAATGATACAATACGACAGAAAAATGTGATACTGTATGTAAGTCTACTGCATTATTTTCTGAAGACAAACCACAGTCCATTTTAAAACTTTTTTCATCCAAGAATATTCATGTCTTTGTATTTTAGAGATTATTTAGAATAATTTAGAGCAAAAATAATATAACATCAATATATACAAAGATTTAAAAGATGCAATATGCCTAACATCTTGACAGCTGGATGATTTGAATATTCATTGAAATATACTTGAGAAAGTTCAATACAGTATGTTTATAATATTCATGGCCATTCAACCCCAGAAACAGAGAATAGTGATTGTGCTATTCATAATATTTCACATTACAATCACAATATTACACAGTAAATGCATGGTAATAACATATGTAATTATCTTATATCAGGCAAATAAAAGTAATTATGTCATATTATCCACAATATATTCCCCTTACATACTTACAAATGGCAGCATGACCGTACACAACCGTATATGTACGTTCTAGTTTGTTACATTGTAATTACTCTGGTATAAGCGCTGTGTAATGTAGCGTGTGGCCATGTTCTTGATTCTGGTCATACATGAGAATTCTTCATCTGTCTGCTCCAGCAGTGCTGTGAGCCAGCTGGAAGTGGCCAGGGACTTGGCTGAGTGCTGTGGCCACATGGAGGACTGGAGTGGATTGGACTTGCCCACCTGTGTCTCTGAGGCAGCCATGTCATCTTCACTGTACAGCCAACCGATGCAACATATCGATTAAGGCCTTCAAACCTTCTCATACCTCTGCCTTTTATGATTGCATCGCTGCAAGATTTCAGTCTTTTAGCACTCTCTCTTCAAAAGCAGCGATACCTTTTTCTCTACATATCATCGTGAAAGTGTTTTATGTTCACAGCTGTAAATTAGGACTGTGTCTAAGCAGTAGCCCACTGTAAACAAGCTCAGGCTGTCCTTATTCTGTTACTCATGAGAGATGTAGTCCAATAGTCCAGGTCTCAGGTTTTAAAAGCTTTTTCAGGATCAATCAAACTAATATTAAAAACGCTAAAGTAATAGTATCAAAAGTGTATGTTTTTCAATATTAATTTCAAAACTTGGACGCAATCATTTATTATTATTTTAACCTAAACTGTGTGGATACTCAATCTCATTATGAAATACTATTAGTTGCAGCATGTTTTGGCGTACTGTAAGTGTCACTGAGTATTTAAGCAATATGGCCATCCATCTACATGCCATCCAAGAAAAGGGTTTTCATTGGAAATTTAAATGACTCATCAATGGCTTCATAGTAGGACTAATGATTACTATAATTAGCATAACAAGGTGCACATCACAGTGCCATCCATCTACTAGGAGACGGCAACAGTAGAACTCATTCTATGTTGTCAAAATAATGTTGTCCACAAAAACACAATTGAAAGTGAATTTCTGCTTACAATACAGTACCACGGCAGCAACTGTGCAACACACAGACTGTAAAAAGCGTTTGATTTTGTATCAAAAAATAAATAAATAAATTTAAAAAACGACTGTTTATATATTTGAATCACACAAATTATTGATGTAGAGGAGTTCACTATGTCAGTTCTTTACTAGTCACAAACATTGATAGCATTGATTTCTGAGAGCAGAGCTACTTTATGCCCTAATGTGATGCAAATAACTCAGCTCACCTGTTAAATTTGTCTGGATGCACGTTTATTGACTATTGAGAGACTACTCTACTAAGAAGTCATCACAAATACATCTGTCCCCAAACACCTGATCTATACCAGTGGCTCTCTCAGCTAATCCCTATGCTTGTTAGCCAATAAGAAGCACATAATCATGATATCATAGCCCTCCCTTGCCCTGAGACAAACACCTTTATAACAAAATATGTGTTAATGGCTGAAAGGATCTACTGAGAGAATTGTTCAGAGTTGTTAGTATTTCATTGTCTTCTGAATGTTCCCACACAGTTCCAGCCGGTGTATACCATAGGCATTTTGACCAGGCTGACATCCTGATGGTGGGAGGAAATGAAAAGTTACTTCAAAGTTTCCATGGAGCCGCATACTGTACCATCCATCTGCTGGTTTTGTTGAAAGCTTTTCCAAAATACCCTAATTGCCACATTTCAAAATGAAAGTCTGTTGATCTTGACCGTCTCCAATCTGGTAGGGTACATCACCCTGAGAATGTATGTAAGAGAGCATGCTCCTGTTCTCTTTTGAGAAATACATTGTACACAAGCAATGATTTAGATCTACAGTCAGCAGGATAAATATGTTCTAATAATTCCACCTTTTTGACAATATATTTATGCCAGTTTCAGTTTGCATAAATGAGAAAACAATACAATAGTTTACAGTACCTCTTATTCCTTCAACATTTGTCTTTGGATGAGCCTTGTTTGCTTCATTGAATAGACTCCAACCCTTCCTAATCTGTCAAAAAGCTCATGCTGTTACAAGTGCTCTGTTTCTATGACAACTGTCCATGCACAAATGCCATCCACAAATGCACCAATGTCAACGCTCAATTCCAACTGTATCGTCCCTGCTCTCTGTCAGTGTGATGTCTCACCAAAGGGCTGAAAACACTCAAATGGTTATCTCACACATGTTGACTGTTATCCCATGGTGTGGTTCACAAAATTCTAGAGACAAAGCTACTTCTTTATCACTACTTTTCCATCAAATGGCACAGCTGGCAACTGCAAAGCACTGGGACTGTTGAAGAAGAGGATTGGGAATTTGCTTCATGTTCAAACTGTTAGAAGAATCATAAACTTAAGATGTGTCAGGAGAGAAAAGATTAAAGACAAACACATACCAATGGAGGGATTCCAAATAGTTACAGAGATGGATATTTCCTACAGTTGTTGTACACATAAACATTTCCTGATTCTTACCATCATCATCAAGGGATTACTTAGCCTGAAGATGCCAAATGTATTACCCCTGTGACTGAGTAATACAACCCTCACACTGATGCAGAGCCATTATAATTATACAGCTCCTGTTAAATGGAAATTAAGGTATTTAGTTTCATTGTGTGATGTACAAGAGATGAAGATTGGATGATGCAGCCAAGTATACGATGGCTAAGAATTGAACACAAAAAAATATTATATTAATTGTCACGATTAAAGTCTATTTTCCTTCACACTTTCCAGGTGTTTACAGCAGCGGTGCACTGGTTTCTCTCCCAATGGTATTTATGGGTTGCACATTGTTATGAAAATGATCTTGAGCACTGCACCGACTGAACATTCTACTTAAAAGTAGACTCAAGGAATATGACGTAGATGCACAAAGTTAACAGCATAGTGGGTCAATTTCCTCAACACCTAACAGCATTGAAGGCGTAACCTCTCCGTTGTTTTGGTCCCGTGGCTACCACTTTGTAATAGCGTGAAGTGAAACCGTGCACATGCTCTGATACTCTGTGAGTGTGTGAGCGAAGTCTTACATTTAGCTCATCGCAATATCTGAGGTGCCGCTTGTGGCAACGTCATTTAGCCTAGTCTACCTTTAATGCATTCTCAATTGGCATTGATGAAAATGTAGTAGAAAATGCATTATAGTGGCTTGGAACGATGATTACATTTCAAAAGGAGACACATACTTAGTAGGAAAACCTTTTGTCATCATTGTGATGTTGCCAGATTGACTTTAGATGCAGTATAACCTTAGCTAGCTAAGATGAGTGGACAGTACCAGATTGTAGCTAGCTAACTTTAGCATTGATACCTGTTTTTTTACAAACTTTGCAAGCTAATAGCAACATTGCCATCTCTCTGAATTAAATTTGACCACATCATAATGGTAGCAAAGTTGTTTCTTAGTACAGCGGGTTGCGAAAGTATTCACCCCCTTGGCATTTTTCCAATTTTGTTGCCTTACAACCTGGAATTAAAATGGATTTTTGGGGGGTTTGTATCATTTGATTTACACAACATACCTACCACTTTGAAGATACAAAATATTTTTTCTTGTGAAACAAACAAGAAATAAGACAAAATAACTGAACACTTGTGCATACAGTAACTATTCACCCCCCCCCCCCCTTAAACCACTCGAGTGTTGCTTTAGCAGTATGCTTAGGGTAATTTTCCTGCTAGAAGGTGAACCTCCGTTCCAGTCTCAAATCTCTGGATGACTGAAACAGGTTTCCCTCAAGAATTTCCCTGTATTTAGCGCCATCCATCATTCCTTCAATTCTGACAAGTTTCCCAATCCCAACTGATGAAAAACATGGTAGTCTCGGGGTGATAAGAGGTGTTGAGTTTGCGCCAGACATAGCATTTTCCTTTATGGCCAAAAAGCTCAATTTTAGTCTCATCTGACCTGAGTACCTTCTTCCATATGTTTGGGGAGTCTCCCACAGGTATTTTGGCGAACACCAAACGTGTTCGCTTATTTTTTTCTTTAAGCAATGTTTTTTTTCTGGCCACTCTTCCGTAAAGCCCAGCTCAGTGGAGTGTATTGCTTAAAGTGGTCCTATGGACAGATACTCCAATGTCCGCTGTGGAGCTTTGCAGCTCCTTCAGGGTTATCTTTGGTTTCTTTGTTGCCTCTCTGATTAATGTCCTCCTTGCCTGGTCTGTGAGTTTTGGTCGGCGGCCCTCTCTTGGCAGGTTTGTTGTTGTGCCATATTCTTTCCATTTTTTATAATGGATTTAATGGTGCTCCGTGGGATGTTATAACCCAACCCTGATCTGTACTTCTCCACAACTTTGTCCCTGACCTGTTTGGAGAGCTCCTTGGTCTGCATGGTGCCGCTTGCTTGGTGGTGCCCCTTGCTTAGTTGTGTTTCAGACTCTGGGGCCTTTCAGAACAGGTATATATATACTGAGATCATGTGACAGATCATGTGACACTTAGATTGCAACAGGTAGACTTTATTTAACTAATTATGTGACTTCTGAAGGTAATTGGTTGCATCAGTTCTTATTTAGGGGCTTAATAGTAAAGAGGGTGAATACATACGCACGCAACATTTTCCGTTTTTTTATTTTGGGGAATTTTTTGAAACAATTAATTTCACCTTACCGATTTGGACTATTTTGTATATGTCCATTACATGAAATCCAAATAAAAAATCCATTTAAATTACAGGTTTTAATGCAACAAAATAGGAAAAACGCCTAGAGGGATGAATACTTTTGCAAGGCACTATATTTATTTCCCTACTTTAGCAATGTCATCGTATTCCCAGGGATAGTTTGGAATTATGGCAATGAAGCCCTTTATCTACTTACCCAGCGACGTGGATACCATTTGTATGTCTCTGCGTCCAGTATGAAGGAAGTAAGAGGTAGTTTTGCGAGCTAATACTAACTAGCTTAGCGCAAAGACTGGAAGTCTTTGGGTAGAAAACCTGAAGAAAAACCCAGAGGACTTACAGTCTTTGTGCTTAGTAAGCGCTACAGCTAGGGAGCTTTGGCTTGCAAAACTAGCTTTAATTTCCTTCATAATTGTCACGTTCCTGACCTGTTTTCTCTTGTTTTTGTATGTGTTTAGTTGGTCAGGGCGTGAGTTGGGGTGGGCATTCTATGTTATGTGTTTCTATGTTTAGGTTCATTATTCTGTTAGCCTTATATGGTTCTCAATCAGGGACAGGTGTTATTCATTTCCTCTGATTGAGAATCATATATACTGTAGGTAGGCTGTTTCACCCTGTTTGTTTGTGGGTGATTGTATCTCGTGTCTGTATTCGTGCCACACGGGACTGTTTGTCGGTTCGTTTCTCTTTTGTCATTTTGTTTCGTTAGTGTTCCGTTTATTTTGTTAATAAATAATGATGGACACAAACCACTCCGCATATTGGTCTGATCCTTCTCGCCTCTCCTCCTCGTCCGAGGAAGAGGATTACGACGACCGTTACAATACTGGACACAGAGACATTAAAATGGTATCCATGAGTTCATCTGATTCTGGGGAAGTAGATAAAGTAGCAATGTGCATGCCCTGCCCACCTGTGGATCTGTCATTCAGCTATCTATTTCCTGTGTTTGAGGGGTGCAAAATCCACCTGTCAGTTAAATCTCATTGGATTGATTGATTTAATTTTACTCCTGTAACTCTTTCATACTCTTGCTTGTGCCCGTTATTTTATCCCGTTTTACGACCGAGGAAATGTTTGTAATGATCTGTCAAACACACCCCGGTAATGGCTGAACTGTGCTGGAATATATTGTCTTTCCATTGCATCTACAAAGAATGCTAAAGCTTAGTCTGGGATTTGGCGCATTTTCTCGACACTTACATCACAAGAAAGAGAAGAAAGATAACTTTATTTTAATGGCTGTAATAATTTTGTACATTTGAAAAGTTTTCAAATTAGTGCTGAAATTAAAGCAACTTCCAAAAATGAACACTCAGATTATAGTGATATTATGGCTGATCTTGCAAACAATGTAAAGTATGTATAGATAGGTGTAATTTAGAGCTAAGCGTGTTGATTTTTTATCCAAGGGTATCCTGCTATTGACACTTGGTGAATTATGCAACAGAACGTGACAACAGCAGTAATTAATGAGGCAGTCTAGAGAGCGCAGGTGAGTGCAGGTAGGCCTAGATAGAGCAAGATTTTGGTAGTTGCAGGCAGCCTTGCTCCACCCCTTTGTTAATTCATTCATATATGCACATACACCCAGTCTATTTCTGCAAATGAGGCACATATGATTTTCTTTATTTTAACACAAAATATTTCTCAAATACATGATACCACTAGAAAATTGACATATGAGTGCATTCTAAGAATATAAAGTGACATTTGGCAATAAATTGAATACCTGAATTCTCACCAAAATCCCTGCACTCCATTCATTACTTGTCTGTGCCAGTAAAATGTTTTATGTGCTATAATTCATTCAACATCTGATGGATTTTTGTTTATTAAAAAGGTTTGGAGTATCTTCATCAGTTGTCCAACTGTTGCATTTCTTAGAATTGTTTTAATAACCACTGCTAGATAAAGGGCTTCTTTGCCAAAATCCCGAACTATCCCTTTAAACGAAACAGTCATTAGCCCTGTTCAGAATAATTGGGCACCACTTGACTTTCGGGCACAACTAGCTGAGACGTCTTTAGAGCGTTCATAACAATGGCGTGATGCGACCAAGTGACGGAGGTGCAACCAATAAATACAATTAATCAGAATATGACAGGTATTTTATCATAGTTTTGATGATCAAAATAATGATATCTGTAGCCTCAGCCTTTCTGTTGTTAGTACAATCAATTAAGCTAGAACACAAGCATATGCTGGTTTGGTTTTATAGAATTACAGAATTACAGTATATCTATGGAGTAAATACTTGATTTATTTGTATTGAACCTGAAGTTTGGAGTAGTCATGTGGGAGAGGCCTCTTACTGGCTTCTACAGATACTATTGTGATACACAAAAATGTATGATAGCCAAGTTATATTGATATTTTCTACTGTAATACTGTAAGTACTCAGACATTTTCAATAATGGACCACAATGTACCCAAGTCAAAGGATTGTATGTGCAGTGGGTTTAGTCTCTATGGTACACTGTCATAGTATGGAGATGTTGCCATGTCACTGCTTCATCTGAATGATCTCAGAACATCTTCCAATGAGGACCACTCTTTATGTAGCAACCAATTGTATGATACCAACCTACAGGTATGCACACTAGTGACAATATTTAAATGCCTGTCCAGCTAGTGAGATTTAGCCATAACCCAACGCTTCAAAATCCTTCAGTGTGGAACACATCAGACTAATAGAGATGTGGATCACTGTAGGACATGTAATACAGGTCCATTTGTATTCAAAACAAAGCATATGTGTTCGCAGGCTGCACATATATATTAAGCTGTGTGGTGGGTGGGAGCATTTGGAGTCCAGGGAGCTGTGAAACATAATGACTGTGTTGCCATTTGAGTTGGCCAAGAATACCAATGAATACAAATTAAATGATCTCCTCACAAGACGGGAAAAAATCTCCCTAAAATTCTAAAATGTTTTCACTTACTTTCTCCATGTATAGTGTACTGTAGGTACAAATAATTGTGTTTTCCTCTGAACCTGCTGACCACCTCTAATGACATTCTGTCAGTTCTTCTCTAAAATAATTTAAATAACATTATTTGTTATCTTTCAAAGGCAAATTATGATTCTAATTATCTTATTTGCTTGTTAGTTTGTTAATCTTACTATTCCTCTATCACATAGGTTAGGTAAGCTTCAGAGGAAACATTTAAACAGGGGTTTACAGTAAAGGTTTCACAATCCCACTTCACAGTCAGAATCCAGGAGCAGAATATCTCCTCTTTGATTTGACATTTCACGATCACTACTGTATATGGGAAAATGACAGAAAATGGTGGTGTTTGAAATCAAATATACACATTCTGAGAATGCCAACCAAAAAGTCTGTGAATACGTGTTCTGATGCTGAGTAAAAACGAGCACTCGTCAAGGGAAAATTTGCCTCCTCCAAAACGGAGGCAGCGTCAGGTGTGAGGGCGTCTTTGAAGATAGAGCCTCTTCCCCTGACATTTATCAACAGCGAACCCCCCCCGGGTGTCACCAAAAATGATCTGAGTCTATACACACCACCTCTGAATTTTATGGGAGGAATGCAGAGGAAATGCGTGGGCCTGTGATGAAACAGCATCCTGACTAACTGTAACACAAAGATGGGAGATCTAAAATAGAGATGTATATAGGCCTACAATAACACGAAAATACCTGTATGGTTTGTTAACATACAGTAGCTCTCTTCTAAAGGTTGTCGCCAAAATATAAATTAGGTTCTTTCTTAACTGTAATAACTTAAAGACTTCTGACCCTCACCAGCACCCAGCTGAACCAAGGCTGAAGTGTAAAGAAAATCATATATTTATTTATTTAACCTTTATTTTAACAGGGAAGACAAATTGAGACCTAGGCCCCTATTCTAAATGTGCCCTGTACTGTATAATGCAATATAAATAAACACATAAAACACATAAATAAACACCACCCCAAAAAATATATATACACACAATAAAATACAAAAACACAGTCATGGTAAGCACAAATAAAACATCACAAATCACCCAGAAAAATAGTTATATTCCTCCACAAATAAGTCCCCAATAAATACTTTAAATTGCCCAAACGGCACCAGAACATCAAGATTAAATGTATTTTGAATTTTATTCCAGCAATACGGTGCATTAAAACTAAAAGCAGATTTTACCTAGCTCGGTGGAGACCCTGGGAACCTCAAGAGTTAATCAATCCTGTGAACGGGTTAGGCAACTCAGGTGTATACTTCAACAGCAAAGTTAGATAAGACAGAAGTTTATGAAGTAGGGCCTTGTAAACAAAATAGGAGTAATATAGAGATTTACAGGTCTTAAGCTAAGGCCAGCCAACCTTACGATACAGGATGCAGTGATGAGTATCAAATCTGTCACCTGTAACAAAACGAAGGGCACTATGGTAGATGGCATCCAAAGGTTTAAGAGTAGTAGCAGCTGCCCTTTGATAAATAATATCCCCATAAACAAGAACAGATAAAAAGGTTGACTGAATAATCTGCTTCCTACTGCTTAGAGAAAGGCACAATATGTTTCTGTAGAAAAAGCCAACTTAAAATTTTCTTAACCAGCTCATCTATATGTTTTTTAAACATCAAATCCATGGCCTCCCGAGTGGGGCAGCGGTCTAAGGCTGCATCACATCCGGCTCTGATTGGGAGTCCCATTGGGCGGCGCACAATTGGCCCAGCATCGTCCAGGTTTGGCTGGGGTAAACCGTCATTGTAAATAAGAATTTGTTCTTAACTGACTTGCCTAGTTAAATAAAGGTTAAATAAATAAAAAAGATCAATCCAAATGCCTGAGTATTTATATGCGGGAACACGTTTGATTGAAGAACCATCTAATGAGTGAACATGTAGTTCATCTGAAACATTCTTATGAGAGTTTAAAAACAACATGTATTTGAATTAGCAAGGGATTCCTGCATAACTATAAAATCGGACTAATTTTGACACTGTCAGATGAACAGTCGGGGGAATAGCATACATAATAGTATCGTCCGCATATAGATGAAGTTTACCATTTTTAACAGATTGACTAATGGTGTTTATATAAATAACGAAGAGAACAGGTCCCAAAATTGACCCCTCTGGTACACCTTTATGTACTTCATGAAATTCAGACTTAACCCCATCAATTACGATTGCCTGAGTTCTGTCACTAAGATAACCTCTCTTGGGTAGGGGGCAGTACTTTCACATCCGGATGAAAAGCGTGCCCAAAGTAAACAGCCTGTTACTCAGGCCCAGACACTAGGATATGCATATAATTGGTAGATTTGGATAGAAAACACTCTAAAGTTTCTAAAACTGTTACAATTATGTCTGTGAGTTTAACAGAACTGATATGGCAGGCGAAACCCAGAGGACAAACCATCCCCCCCAAAATAATTTCAGCCTACCACTGTTTTCAACGGCTGTCACTTTTATTATAAGGCGAAATCCTCCCAGATTGCAGTTCCTAGGGCTTCCACTAGATGTCAACAGTCTTTAGAAAGAGTTGTATGCTGGTTTTGGGAAAAATTAGCCAGGAATTGTAGTTTTTCTAGGTGGCTCCCATTTTGGCTGTAGTGTTTCCAAGCGTGTGGAAGAGAGCGCGTTCTTTGGTATTTTTCTCCGGTAAAGACAATAACGATTCTCCGTCTTAAATTGTATCATTTATTTACATATTAGGGTACCTAAGGTTTGATTATAAACGTTGTTTGACTTGTTTGGAAAAGTTTATTAGTAACGTTTGGGATTCATTTTGTATGCATTTTGATGGAGGGAAACTGGGTGGATTATTGACTGAAGTGCACCAGCTAAACTGAGTTTTTATGGATATAAAGAAGGACATTATCGAACAAAAGCACCATTTGTGATGTAACTGGGACCTTTTGGAGTGCCAACCGAAGAAGATCATCAAAGGTAAGGCATTTATTATATCGCTATTTCTGACTTTCGTGGCGCACCTACCTGGTTGAAATATGTTTTTCATGCTTTTGTATGCGGGGCGCTGTCCTCAGATAATCGCATGGTGTGCTTTTGCCGTAAAGCCTTTTTGAAATCTGACACAGCGGCTGGATTAACAAGAAGTTAAGCTTTATTTTTATTTATTTATTTATTTATGTTGTCCCCCTTTTCTCCCCAATTTCGTGGTATCCAATTGTTAGTAATTACTATCTTGTCTCATCGCTACAACTCCCGTACGGGCTCGGGAGAGACGAAGGTCGAAAGCCATGCGTCCTCCGAAACACAACCCAACCAAGCCGCACTGCTTCTTAACACAGCGCGCCTCCAACCCGGAAGCCAGCCGCACCAATGTGTCGGCGGAAACACCGTGCACCTGGCTCCCTTGATTAGCGCGCACTGCGCCCGGCCCGCCACAGGAGTCGCTGGTGCGTGATGAGACAAGGATATCCCTACCGGCCAAACCCTCCCTAACCCGGACGACGCTAGGCCAATTGTGCGTCACCCCACGGACCTCCCGGTCGCGGACGGCTGCGACAGAGCCTGGGCACGAACCCAGAGTCTTTGGTGGCGCAGCTAGCGCTGCGATGCAGTGCCCTAGACCACTGCGCCACCCGGGAGGCCCGTTAAGCTTTATTTTGATGTATTACACTTGTGATTTTATGAAAGTTAAATATTTATAATTCTGTAGTTTGAATTTCGCGCTACCGTCCCACCTGCCCATAAGAAGATAATCATAAACCATGAATAGGCTTCAGAGCTCAGGCCTATCGAGGACAACTTATTAAATAAAATAGCATGATCAACAGTGTCAAAGCTTTTGACTGGTCCACTAACAAAGCAGCACATTTCATTTTAGTGTCTAAAGCATTGACAAGATCATTAAAAACTAAAGTGGTTGCTGTAATATTGCAATGTCCAGGCCTAAATCCTGATTGGTTTACATTAAAACATCTTAGCTAGACAAGGAAGCCTTGAAATGGGGCGATAATTATTAAGATCACTACTATCCCTGCTCTTATGGAGTGGCAGCACAAGAGCTGATTTCCATACTTTTTGAATATTTTCTGATAACAATGTTAAACAAAAACTGTAGGTTGTTGAGACAACAATGATGGGTGCTGCACACTTAAGCAGACCAGAATCCAATTGGTCAGCCTCTTTGGATTTTTTGTTGTCTATTGCTAACAAAGCATCCAGGACTTATTTTTCTGTAGATAGCCTAAAAGAAAATATTTGACTATAATTTCTCTGATCATTCAGCAAGTGTCCCCTATCAGCATCCAGTCCAATATCATTGTGAATTGGCTTAGAAGTTATTTCAAAGAGATAGCCCGCTGAAATAAACTGGTGATTAAATGCATCAATGATGGCATTTTTTTCTGCAATGATGCCAGTTTCTGAATTAATTTGTTGTGGCAGAGACTAGGAAGTAGAACCCTTCAGGGATGTTACAATTTTCCAGAATTTAGCCGGTTCCCATTACAATCCGAAAGAGCGGTTACATAATAATCAGATTTAGCCTTTCAGATTTTTCTTACACAATGATTCCTCAGTTTCTTAAAAGCTTGCCAGTCCGGGCCTAAGCCTGTGTTCCTGGCCTTGACCCAAGCATGATCTCTTTTATGAATGACTTCTGATAATTCCTGAGTGTACCAGGCATTCGATCTACCTTTAACCCTTCATTTTTTGAAGGTCGCATGATTATCCACAATAGTATTGAAGACATCTTCAAAAAGGCTCAAATCTAAATCAGGTTCAGGATCAGGATAGCTGAAATACAATCAAGTATACTATAATAAAGATGACGTTTTTAAAGTTCCCCTTTGTGATGACATGAGGCTTAGATTTTTATATTTTCACACCTCTAACATAAACAACTGGGCAGTGGTCACTAATGACTTGGGGCAAAGACACCAGTAGAAACATATTTCTCGGCTGTATTTGTTTTAGTAAGATCAATCAGAGTTGACTTTGAAGGATCTTTAGTGTTGGGCCGTGTAGGCATACCATCTGGGTTAGGTTTAGATCATTACACATCTCTTTTATATTGTCTGAAGCCTGCATTTCCCAATCATAATTTAGGTCACCCAGGATAATAACTTCTGATTTATATAGTAACAGAAGACATCAAACTAGTTAACTCCTCGATAGCACGGTAGACCACTATGACAGTTATGGATACATTTTTCCCCAGACAAATGCTTTCAGTCATTATTTTTTTAAATGACCAATCCACCGTCTCTACCCTGTCTGTCAGCTCTGAACACATTATAACCATCAATATTAATATTAGAGTCCAGAATGTCTCCAGAGATCTAAGTTTCAGTCAATACCAGAATGTCCGGATTCGTCTACCTAGCCCAGTGTCATGCCTGCTCCCGCTCTTCCTCCCCCTGGCGCTCAACGGCGCCAGGATCCCCAGCAATACGCACTCAAGCAACCATCAGTACGCATACCTGCCTTCCCCGCGTCACGCGCATCTGCGATCATTGGACTCACGTGGACTCAATTACTTGTATCATTACCTTCCCTTTATCTGTCTGTTCCCAAGCTCTGTTCCCTGCTTCGGGATTGATTGTCATATGTCCGTGTTACCCGTGGTCTGACGCTGTTCCTGTCTTGTTCTATGTCTGTTCCCTATTAAATGTTTGACTCCCCGTACCTGCTTCTCCTCTCCAGCGTCACTCTTTACACCCAGATCTTGATATAATCCAGTTTAGGACTTAAACTCCTAATGTTTAGATGCATCAACCCAAGTCCTTTACAATTTTTAAATTCACAAATTCATACAAGCTACGTTCAATAGGCGGTTGCAGGCCCTGTCTGATGGTTGATATTGATATAATTGGTATGGCTATAATATTGCATAGAACTGCACCATTTGGTCTATCCCTATTAGTAATTGAGGAATGAGTAGAAATTGGAATTACTTTTCCAGGGTTAGCACCATTGGCTGAGGCTGTAGCCAACGGCAATATGAGGAACTTTCAGAGTAACCAATGATGGAATGTTATAAACTGAATTACATGGGCTTCAGTTGCTATTGTGCAACAGCCCAAGCCTTCTACGTGTGAACAAATCAGTGTAACCACAGTTTATATAAGCACATCGGGTCCTCTCAATATTGTGGGTCTGTATTACAGTCAATAAAACAGTTTATTGTCCTCTGTGCTAACAGGACAATGTAGTCTAAACCTTTTCATCAACTGTCTGGTCAAGAAAGTCCACCTTCCACTTTTTCTTTCTCTATACACACATCCCAGACAGTCTACATGTCAAATATTTATGAATCAGGGTCAGAGCACTTGTGGCTCAAATACTTCTATCAGTAAACCACAGCAATGCAATAGCTGGAAAAGTAGTCAGGAAAAGTCTGACAAAACACATTCAAGGTTTGAAAGGCCCTCAGAACAAATTGTGTCACCTTATTCTTCAGACAGCTTTTTGCTTTAAATGCTTTAACTATTTTCAATGACTTGTATCATATAGGCATCCAAAGAAGAACCTACAGCTCTGGAAAAAATTAATTAAGAGACCACTGCAAAATTATCAGTTTCTGGTTTTGCTATCTACAGTATAGGTATGTGTTTGGGTAAAATTAAATGTTTTGATTTATTCTATAAACTACTGACAATATTTCTTCCAAATTCCAAATAAAAATATTGTAATTTAGAGCATTTGTTTGCAGAAAATTACAACTGGTCAAAATAACAAAAAATATGCAGTGTTCTCAGACCTCGAATAATGCAAAGAAAATAAATTCATATTCATTTTTAAACAACACAATACTCATGTTTTAACTTAGGAAGAGTTCAGAAATCAAAATTTAGGACAAGTATTGTAAATCTAATACAGTCATCAAGGCAGGACTCACTAATCTCCTTCATGCTGACAAATAAGAAAATCCCCTGTCAACAGGGCATCAGACTGTTAAACAGCCATCACTAACACAGAGAGGCTGCTGCCTACATACAGACTTGAAATCATTGGCCACTCTAACAAATGAATCCCAAGTCACTTTATTAATGCCACTTTAATAATGATGTTTACATATCTTGCATTACTCATCCCACATGTATATACTGTATTTTATACCATATATTGCAGCTTGCCTATGCTGCTCCGTCATTGCTCATCCATATATTTATATGTACATATTCTTATTCCATCCCTTCTCTTAGATTTGTGTGTATTAGGTAGATGTTGTGAAATTGTTAGATTACTTGTTAGATATTGCTGCACTGTCGGAAGTAGAAGCACAAGCATTTCGCTACACTCGCAATAACATCTGCTAACCATGTGTATGTGGCCAATAAAATTTGATTTGATTTAGTTGGAGTAGGATGCAGAACGCCCTGCTGCCGTTATCCTCCTATTAGCCTAGTTGTTGTAATTTTTTTAGACTGTCAGGATGTTCATTTCTAGCTTATAATCTACAATCCTTGCTGTGATGATTTCTTTGATTCATTCTTGTCTCTTACGTTTGTCTCCCAGAAATACATCAACTCCTCTGTGAGGAGGACCATCCTACTGCATTTTGAACTATTCCTGCCGTCACTATTAGACATTGAGACCCCATATGGATTTTTCTGTTGTATTTTCTTAGTGGGTTTTGATTTACACAGTCTACACATGCTTGTTAGAGCATCTCGAAGACAAACATTTGACGAGGTGAAAAACAGATTATGTTTTACTATTGTAACATGCAGTGATGAGAATTATATTTTCCCCGTCAGGAGCCCAGGCTTTTGCCGTAGATGGCAAAGTTCTCATCTCTGGACCATACGATCTTAAGATTGAGTTCCGCTAAGGCAGGTTTTTCCCAAACTCGGTCCTGGGCCCCCCTTGGGTGCACGTTCAGTTTTTTTGCCCTAGCACTACACAGCTGATTCAAATAATCAAAGGATGATGATTATGAGTTGGTTATTTCAATCAGCTGTGTATTGCTAGAGCAAAAACCAAAACGTGATGGCTACATTGGCGGCCAGGCTAGGATCCTTTCAATACACCTGTAGGTCACACTAATTCTCATAGAGAGAGGGGGAAATACTGAAACATACATTAATGACGGTTCTACTGTCTCCACACATACACTACATGGCCACTTCAAATGAGTGGATTCGGCTATTTCACCCACACCGTTGCTGACAGGTGTATAAAATCGAGCACACAGCCATGCAATCTCCAAAGACAAACATTGGCAGTAGAATGACCCGTACTGAAGAGCTCAATGAGTTTCAACGTGGCACCGTCATAGGATACCACCTTTCCAACAAATTTCTGCCCTGCTAGATCTGCCCCCGGTCAACTGTAAGTGCCGTTATTGTGAAGTGGAAATGTATAGGTGCAACAACGGCTCAGCCATGAAGTGGTAGGCCACACAAGCTTATAGAATGGGACCGGTGACACTCACTACCGAGTTCCAAACTGCTTCTGGAAGCAACGTGAGCCAAATAACTGTTTGTCGGGAGCTGTATGAAATGGGTTTCCATGGACGAGCAGCCGCACGCACACAAGCCTAAAATTACCATGCGCAATGCCAAGCGTCAGCTGGAGTGGTGTAAAGCTTGCCGCCATTGGATTCTGGAGCAGTGGAAACGTGTTCTCTGGAGTGATGAATCACGCTTCACCAACTGGCAGTTCAACAGACGAATCTGGGTTTGGAGGATGCAGCATACAATAACATTCTAGACGATTCTGTGCTTATGACTTTCTGGCAAGAGTTTGGGGAAGGCCCCTTCCTGTTTCAGCATGACAATGCCCCCGTGCACAAAGCAAGGTCCATACAGAATTGGTTTGTCGAAATCGGTGTGGAAGAACTTGACTGGCCTGCACAGAGCCCTGACCTCAACCCCATCTAACACATTTGAGATGAATTAGAACGTTGACTGCATGTCCAACATTAGTCCCCGACCTCACAAATATTGCTGTTCACTGGGACCTATGATCACTTGGCTACATAGCTGATGCCTGCTGGACTGTTCATTAATCACGGTACTCCATTTTGTATTTAAAAAAAAAAATCTGTCGGCCCCAGCCTCGAACTCAGGTGTGTAGTTAACTGACCCTCTCTGCCCATTCATCGCCATTTTACCTGTTGTTGTTGTCTTAGCTGATTAGCTGTTGTTTTCTTACTCGTTGTTGTCTTAGCTAGCTCTCCCAATCAACACCTGTGATTGCTTTATGCCTCGCTTTATGTCTCTCTCTAATGTCAATATGCCTTGTATACTGTTTAGGATAGCTATCTGTCACGCCCTGATCTTAGTTATCTATGTTTTCTTTATTATTTTGGTTAGGTCAGGGTGTGACTAGGGTGGGTATGCTTGTTTTGTCTTGTCATGGGTTTTGTATATCTAGGGTTTTTGTAGGTCTAGGTACATGTAAGTCTATGGTGGCCTGATTATGGTTCCCAATCAGAGGCAGCTGGTTATCGTTGTCTCTGATTGGGGACCATATTTAGGTAGCCATTTTCCCTTGGGTATTTGTGGGTTCTTTGTCTATGTGTAGTTGCCTGTCAGCACTCATTTGTATAGCTTCACGTTTTGTTGAGTGTTCATTCTTAGAATAAACAAGAATGTACACATACCACGCTGCGCCTTGGTCTCCTCTTTTGACGGCCGTGACACTATCATTGTTTTTAGTTTGCCGCGGAGCACCTAGTCCCACTCAACATGCCTCAGATAGCTCTTTTGTCCCACCTCCCACACATGCGGTGACCTCACCCAGCATAACTAGTGCGTCCAGAGATGCAAACTCTCTTATCGTCACTCAATGCCTAGGTTTACCTCCACTGTACCCGCACCCTACCATACCCTTGTCTGTACATTATGCCCTGAATCTATCCTACCACGCCCAGAAATCTGCTCCTTTTATACTCTGTCCCCAACGCACTAGATGACCAGTTTTGATAGACTTTAGCCGTACCCTCATCCTACTCCTCATCTGTTCCTCGGGTGATGTGGAGGTTAACCTAGGCCCTGCGTGTCCCCAGGCACTCTCATTTGTTGACTTCTGTAACCATTAAAGCCTTGGCTTTATGTATGTTAAAACCTGTTTTTGATAGGGGGCAGCATTTTCACTTTGGATAAATCGCGTGCCCATATTGAACTGCCTCCTACTCTGTCCCAGATGCTAATATATGCATATTATTATTACCATTGGATAGAAGACACTCTGAAGTTTCTAAAACTGTTTGAATTATGTCTGTGAGTATAACATAACTCATATGGCAGGCAAACCTCCAAACAGGAAGTGAAAATTCTGGGGCAGGTTGATGTTAAACTCATTGTGTATTCACATCCCAGTGAGATATGGATCTGTTCGCACTTCCTACGCCTTCCACTAGATGTCAACAGTCAGTAGAACATGGAATGAAGCCTCTAGTGTGATGTGGGGCTGGATGGCAGCTATTTGAGTCAGTGGTCTGGCAGAATGCTAGTTCCTGGTCACGCGCGCTAGTCATGATATGGCCATGTGTTCCATTACTCTGTAGACAAAAACGAATGCTCCGGTTGGAACGTTATTGGATTGATATAATAACAACATCCTGAAGATTGATTCTCTACTTAATTTGACCAGTTTATTCGACCTGGAATTTAACTTTTTGAAGTTTTCGTCCGAGTTCGCCTGGACCGGCGCCAGCGTTTGGACATGTGAACTAAAAGTGCTAGCAAAAGTAGCTAATTGGACACTAGTAATGGACATTATCGAACAAAACAACGATTTATTGTGGAACTAGGATTCCTAGCACTGCATTCTGATGAAAGATCATCAAAGGTAAGGGAATATTTATGATGTAATTTCGTATTTCTGTTGACTCCAACATGGCGGAGAAATGTTGTGTATTTCTGAGCGCCATCTCAGATTATTGCATGGTATGCTTTTTCCTAAAAAAAATTTAAAATCTGACACAGCAGTTGCATTAAGAACAAGTGTATCTTTAATTATATGTAAAACATGTATCTTTCATCAAAGTTTTTGATGAGTATTTCTGTTATTTTACGTGGCTCTCTGTAATTACTCTGGATATTTTGGAGGCATTTCTGAACATGGCGCCAATGTAAACCGAGATTTGTGGATATAAATATGCACATTATCGAACAAAACATAAATGTATTGTGTAACATGATGTCCTATGAGTGTCATCTGATGAAGATTATCAAAGGTTAGTAAATCATTTTATCTCTATTTCTGCTTTTGTGACTCTATCTTTGGCTGGGAAAAATGGCTGTGTGTTTTTTGGATTTGGTGGTGATCTAACATAAATATATGTTGTGTTTTCGCTGTAAAACATTTTAAAAATCCGACACGATGGGTAGATTAACAAGATGTTTATCTTTCATTTGCTGTATTGGACTTGTTAATGTGTGAAAGTTACATATTTCTAAAAAATATTTTTGAATTTCGCGCTGCCTTTTCAGCGGAATGTTGTGGGTGTTCCGCTAGCGGAACCCCTGGGCTAGAAAGGTTTTAACATCAGAAGCCTCCTCCCTAAGTTTGATTTACACACTGCTTTAGCACACTCCGCCAACCCTGAAGTCCTTGCCGTGTCTGAATCCTGGCTTAGGAAGGCCACCAAAGATTCTGAGATTTCCATCCCCAACAACAACATTTTCCATCAAGATAGAACTGCCAAAGGGGGAGGAGTTGCAATCTACTGTAGAGATAGCCTCTCACTGTTGCCGCCTATTATAGACCACCCTCAGCTCCCTGCTGTGCCCTGTACACCATATGTGAATTGATTGCCCCCAATCTATCTTCAGAGTTCGTTCTGTTAGGTGACCTAAACTTGGATATGCTTAACCCCCCGGCAGTCCTACAATCTAAGCTAGATGCCCTCAATCTCACACAAATTATCAAGGAACCCACTAGGTACAACCCTAAATCCGTAAACATGGGCACCCTCATAGATATTATCCTGACCAACTTGCCCTCCAAATACCCCTCCTCTATGGGTCCGCGGTCAAACGACCACCCCTCATCACTGTCAAATGCTCCCTAAAACACTTCTGCGAGCAGGCCTTTCTAATTGACCTGGCCCGGGTATCCTGGAAGGATATTGACCTCATCCCGTCAGTAGAGAATGCCTGGTCGTTCTTTAAAAGTAATTTCGTTAAATAAGCATGCCCCTTTCAAAAAATGTAGAACTAAGAACAGATATAGCCCTTGGTTCACTCCAGACCTGACTGCACCCAACCAGCACAAAACATCCTATGAAAAAACTGCACTAGCATCGACTAGTCCCCGCGATATAAAACTTTTCAGGGAAGAAACCAATACACGCAGTCAGTCAGGAAAGCAAAGGCTAGCTTATTCAAACAGAAATTTGCATCCTGTAGCTCTAACTCCAAAAAGTTTGGGACACTGTAAAGTCCATGGAGAATAAGAGCACCTCCTCCCAGCTGCCCACTGCACTGAGGCTAGGTAACACTGTCACCACCGATAAATCCACGATAATCGAGAATTTCAAGAAGCATTTCTCTATGGCTGGACATGCTTTCCTCCTGGCTACCCCAACCCCGGCCAACAGCTCCGCACCCCCCGCAGCCACTTGCCCAAGCCTCCCAGCTTCTCCTTCACCCAAATCCAGAAGGCAGATGTTCTGAAAAAGCTGTAAAACCTGGACCCTTACAAATCAGCTGGGCTAGACAATCTGGACCCTCTCTTTCTAAAATGATCTGCCGCCATTGTTGCAACCCCTATTACCAGTTTGTTCAACCTCTCTTTCGAATCGTCCGAGATCCCTAAAGATTGGAAAGCTGCCGCGGTCATCCCCCTCTTCAAAGGGGGAGACACTCTAGACCCAAACTGTTACAGACCTATATCCATCCTGCCCTGGCTTTCTAAAGTCTTCGAAAGCCAAGTTAATAAACAGATCACTGACCATTTCGAATCCCACCGTACATTCTCCGCTGTGCAATCCGGTTTCCGAGCCGGTCACGGGTGCACCTCAGCCACACTCAAGGTACTAAATGATATCATAACCGCCATCGATAAAAGACAGTACTGTGCAGCCGTCTTCATCGACCTGGCCAAGGCTTTCAACTCTGTCAATCACCGTATTCTTATTGGCATACTCAACAGCCTTGGTTTCTCAAATGACTGCCTTGCCTGGTTCACCAACTACTTCTCAGATAGAGTTCAGTGTGTCAAATCAGAGGGCCTGTTGTCCGGACCTCTGGCAGTCTCTATGGGGGTACCACAGGGTTCAATTCTCGGGCCGACTCTTTTCTCTGTGTATATCAACGATGTCGCTCTTGCTGCTGGTGATTCCCTGATCCTCCTCTACGCAGACGACACCATTCTGTATACATCTGGCCCTTCCTTGGACACTGTGTTAACAAACCTCCAAAGAGCTTCAATGCCATACAACACTCCTTCCGTGGCCTACAACTGCTCTTAAACGCTAGTAAAACTAAATGCATGCTTTTTAACCGTTCGCTGCTCGCACCCGCCCGCCCGACTAGTATCACTACTCTGGACGGTTCTGACTTAGAATATGTTGACAACTACAAATACCTAGGTGTCTGGCTAGACTGTAAACACTCCTTCCAGACTCATATTAAACAGCTCCAATCCAAAAGTAAATCTAGAATCAGCTTTCTATTTCACATCAAAGCCTCCGTCACTCACGCCGCCAAACATACCTCGTAAAGCTGACTATCCTACCGATCCTCGACTTCGGCGATGTCATTTACAAAATAGCCTCCAACACTCTACTCAGCAAACTGGATGCAGTCTATCACAGTGCTATCCGTTTTGTCACCAAAGCCCCATATACCACCACTACGACCTGTATGCTCTCGTCGGCTGGCCCTCGCTACATATTCGTCGCCAGACCCACTGGCTCCAGGTCATCTATAAGTCTTTGCTAGGTAAAGCTCCGCCTTATCTCAGCTCACTGGTCACCATAACAACACCCACCCATAGCACGCGCTCCAGCAGGTATATCTCACTGGTCATCCCCAAAGCCAACAGCTCTTTGGCCGCCTTTCCTTCCAGTTCTCTGCTGCCAATGACTGGAACGAATTGCAAAAATCGCTAAAGTTGGAGACTTATATTTCCCTCACTAACTTTAAACATCAGCTATCTGAGCAGTTAGCTGTAGCTGTACATAGCCCATCTGTAAATTTCCCATCCAATCTACCTACCTCATCCCTATATTGTTTTTATTTACTTTTCTGCTCTTTTGCACACCAGTATTTCTACTTGCACATCATCATCTGCACATCTATCACTCCAGTGTTAATTTGCTAAATTGTAATTACTTCGCCTCTCTGGCCTATTTATTGCCTTACCTCCTCACGCCATTTGCACACACTGTATATAGACTTTTTTCCATTGTGTTATTGACTGTACGCTTGTTCATTCCATGTGTAACTCTGTGTTGTTGTTTGTGTCGCACTGCTTTGCTTTTTTTTTGGCCAGGTCGCAGTTGTAAATGAGAACATGTTCTCAACTGGCCTACCTGGTTAAATAAAGGTGAAAATAATTAAATACATTTAAAAAATGAAAAAAACTCTGCCAGATCTCTGACCTCCTCCCTATAGGCTGATTAGTCCTGTACACGGATTAGTCGTCAGCAAACTTGATGATGGTGTTGGAGTTCAGCGCAGCCATGCAGTCGTGGGTGAACAGGGAGTTCAGGAGGGGACTAAGCACACACCCCTGAGCGGCCCCTGTGTTGATGATCAGTATGGCGGATGTGTTGCTGCCTACACTTACCGTCTGGGGGTGGCCCGATAGAAACTCCAGGAAACAGTTGCAGAGGGAGGTGTTCAGTCCCAGGGTCCTGAGCTTGGTAATGAGCTTGGAGGGGATTATGGTGTTGAATGCTGAGCTGAATTCAATGAACATGTATTATTTTTGTCCTGCTATTATTTCAGTCTTTGTGAGCTAGCTATTATGTTCCTCTTTATCACACACACACACACAAGCTTTCACGTGAGGCTATGTTTACATCTTAGATAGAAGCAGGCCATTGGCTGCCTGATTGGTTCCAAGTTTAGCAGTTCGGCAAATATGCCTGAGCAGACAGTGTTAAAATTAAATTTTTATGAAAAAATGTGCAAGTATTGAAGGTGCCAACAAATGTTATAGTCATCATATTCAATATTTTACTGTCATATAGAAAATGTCAGCTCTTCCCTCGACGGGGCTTGATCAACTTCACGCTTCGGCCCACTACCTCACCCCTTGATGATTCAATTTTGCTAGCAAACAATTATTGACTTAACACAGTGAAAATACTTCAGATTATGCTGATTTGCCTACTTTTTAGCAAAGTAATTATCTTTGTAGAGGTGCCATGCTGGCGCAATAATGAATTCTCCTGCAGCTTCATCTGATTTGAGAGGCAAGCCAATTAGGCAATCACAGTGACAGGTTGGAACAGTATTTCTGCAGTCTTGCACATCGCCTTTGCTGTGTCCAGATACAGATAGAGCTGCTCTCCTATACTGAATCCGTAAACACTGTGAGGACACCAACTAGGCACTGGGATATATCTCCTACGCTATCAACTTGCATTGCATTATGATGTCTAATAGTAGTGTACTGTTTCATAAAAATAAAAATACATCTTTGTTGCTGCTGTAAGACAACCAAGAACATGTAAAGTGTGGTAAAGTAGTGCCAAAGACTTAAAACTGCAATATGTAACTTTTTGGGTGACCTGATCAAATTCGCATAGAAATGAAAGTTATAGATCTGTCATTCTCATTGAAAGCAAGTCTAAGAAGAAGTAGATCTGGTCTATGTGCACTATTTCTATTCTTCCCATTCTTAAGTTTAGTTTTTGCGTCTTTTAGTTTTTGTTTTGTACACCAGCTCCAAACTGCTGAAAATACAATAGTTTTGATTATTATATATTTCACAGCGGTTTAGATCATACAATAATTCTACACACTATTCATATTTGCTTTGTCACATAAACTGAAATTAGGCGAACTATTAGAATTTGAGCAACCAGGAAATGAAGGAGCGATTTCTATATTAAGTATCTTTCAATTATATTTTTTTAGTCCTGTCCCTACTGGTAACTGTCTAATATCACCCTCATGTCACACTGATGAAGAAATCAACCATGTTCAACAAGTCCACTTTTGTTCAGCAAACGTTAAGTAGTTTGTTTCAGTTATCATTGTCTTTGCATTAAAGTAAAGGTATGCACTCATCTATGTTTACTGAACCAACAGTAGGACATTTACATTTGTTTATTGGGCTCCCGAGTGGCGCAGCGGTCTCAGTGCTAGAGGCGTCACTACAGACCCTGGTTCAATTCCAGGCTGTATCACAACCGGCTGTGATTGGGAGTCCAATAGGGCGGCGCACAGTTGGCTCCGCGTTGTCTGGATTAGGGTTTGGCCGGGGTAGGCCATCATTGTAAATAAGAATTTGTTCTTAACTGACTTGCCAAGTTAAATAAAGGTTAAATATAAAATATATTTATTGCATCAATTAAACTGTAGGTTTCACGTGTCAACATTTAGCCTGTAATTTAACATTTAGTCCAGGGTTTGTCCCTCTGAAAGACCTCAAAAGCCTTTTAAGCAGTGTTAAAAGTATAAATTATGAAGTGAGCTAATGGGGCATTCTATGTAATTGGCCTCTGCTCTCCTTAGCCAAGTCACTAAGTCACAAAGAACACTGAAATGTTAAGGGAGGTGGGAAGGTACCTGCTTACAGGCTCACTTAAGATTATGGAAATAATGACTTCACACATCTTATATTCCCGATGACATTACGGTCATTAAATTCATGCATTTAATAGTGAGATATTTCAGAGAGTTACTAGAGCAAAACTGCAATTATTCAGGTGAAATAATCTCCCTATAATCAGACCTGATTAATGGGATTGTCATGCTGAGAAATCTGACAAACAACTCAAAGGCAAGCAGACAGGAACCACGCCTACGCCATCTCAAAATAAAAATGTAAGTAATGAAAATCCTAAACATTTGTCTAAGCCGGAGAGAAGGTTAGAACTATTACTATGAGTTTTCACATGGTCACTCTGCCTTTAGAAAAGATCGGTTAGAGACATTGGCCAGCAATTGAAGCGGCAAAACCTTAATATCCCCAGAGCTTCTCTAACCAAGTGGTCATGTGATCCTCTGGTCATTGAGCAGTAATTATAAGCTGACTGCACAGTCTGTAATCACTAGCGATGATGGTCAGATGATGGTCACATGGATTAGAAGATGAAGACTTAGCATAGTGTTGTCAGCACTTCTAAAAGTCCCCAACTGGTAAAATCGCTCACCAAGCATGGTCCTACCATTGAGAGCATTGTGAGGAAGAGACAAAGATGTCAATGAAGTGTACATCCCTACATCATATGTGCACACTTTTGAGTAACTATCCATATCGGGGATGAGACCTGAAGGGGATGAAGTAGTGATATCTCCTGGACCCTTAAAGTCAAGATAAATATAAAAAAACATTAAAAAAAACACATTCATAAAGAAGTTCAGCATGAATCAACGCATGACATAGATTCTACACACATTGATTGAACTCTTTACAACAAGAGTAGATTCAACCGTTGGCCAATTTCTGTCAGAGTGGATGGTGGCGGGCCGGAACATAAATATTATCATATGTACACTGCAAATGATCACAATTAAGCCCAAAAAGAGATTGTATTTGAAAATAACGATAATTTCATTACTTGATTACATCGAGACACGATCACATACAATATGTCTCTTTTTTTTTTGAGTAAAGAATTCGACCCTGTGCCTCCACAAGACGAGAAACTCCCACACCGCTGCTCTACAGGCTGAGCCACCTGTGACGTGAACATTTGAGAACAAAGTTTACAATATTCAGCTCATTGGTACTTAAATCTGTTTACAGCACACATATTGACCACGGACCGTATAATTTTGGTCATATTAGCTTAAAGGGGCAATCTGCAGTTGCTACATCAATTTTTCAACTTATAAATTAATGATACGTACCCATTGATTCTTGAAGAATATAAATTATTAATGCCTCATGCGATTAGTTCAACTGTCATACGACATCAGAAGCCTAAATATAAGCCTTTTTTATTCCAATGCTTGTAAACACATAAATGTAAAGAAACACTATGTAGCCTCAAAACATGGTTAAAACAATAGTTTGACATCATGGATGATCAGTCCTTGCATCCATAGCTTTGTATATGAATTTGAGAGTGGTTACATTTATCCAGCCTTTTTGGTAAAACAGGAGCAGGGAAAACACTTTGTTATTGCTTCAACTGCGGATTGCCTCTTTAAGTAACTATATGTATAAAATTGGAGTAAAATAGAAACATAATAGAACACTCCAATCAATAGTTCCTGTGTTGTTGAAAGGGAATATATGTGGTAAACTCGCAAACACTATGTACAGTATAGCATTAATTCATGGAAAATGTAATTGATTAAATGACCTTGAGAGCGAGAAGGAGAGAGAGATAAGAGAGAGGGGAAAGAAAGAGAGAGAGAGAGAGTGAGAGAGAGTGAGTGAGAGAGAGAGAGAAAGAGAGAAAGAGAGAGAGAGAGAGAGAGACAGGGGAGTGTGAAGAGACAATTCTCACAGGCCAGACAGGGAGAGAGCTATACACAATAGCCTGAGAGGCAGAGGTGGTCACCATGGAAACAGCACTGAGAGTTTCAACGGCGAAGGTTGCAATATCAAAACTAATGGCACTGCAAATAATGGTACTGCAGCAGTTCGTTAAGGCCATTGCTGAATATCTCACAATTGGGAAGTTAACCATTACAGTAGATAATAGAGACAATGTCAACAAAGTAAAATAAAAAAGTGCAGAATTCTCAGGAGATAAGGAGATATGGAGCATAAGTGTGAATATCAGCATGTGATTTTGATGTATAGGCAGGGCTCCAGACTGCGACCATTTAGTCGCATTTTATGACCCTTGACTTAGCTGTGTAAGTTACATTTTTTATTGATCGCATCATACAAGGTCACCTCACTCAAAACGTCCTATTTTTTAGGAGGCTAAAACATGATTTGGTCAAACAGGGAAGTGTATTATCCTCATGATTCCTGTAATGAAAGTGTTTGCCCAGACGGTGTGCCTGTTTCACTGGTGCCTGCTGCTCTCAATGCCTCTCTCACTGCACTCCGGGAGAAAAAAATGTTTCCTGATTGTATAATATTTCAATATCTAATTGCGGGAAAAACACAGCTATCCTGTGTAATACTTGTTGTTATAGTTGAAAAGAGTAGGTTCTCAGCTTTCTGTAGGTATACTTTTTATTTCTCTACTCTAAATGTTTTGTTCTAAAGCAACTATTTTACAACCAAGATATTTGATATGGCTTTGAGATACGTATCGAGCAAAATGCTTATTGTCCATTGCGAGTGCATGGGCCTCATTGGGTAGTAGGCTATGACTGCAAAGTTTTTTAGGACATAAAATGTACTGTTAGATTAGTACATGGCTACTACCAGTGGTTATTATATTTAGAATTAGCGATCTAGCCAATGAGTTTTGAGTTTCCACTTTGTCAGGTGATGAATTAGCACCAAATTAATTAGCCTATGACATTAGTGCACATAAAGATGTAGGCAAATTCATCTCTATTGATTTTTGTTTTGTTGAAAATTCCTATTTTAACAGTAAAATATAACAACAATAGCCTAATTGTCAACCCACAATTATTGACAGTCACTGGGTTAGGTTGCACCTCAAAATAACTTGGATTCCTGCTTAATCATGTTCGATGAAACAACGTATTTCTTGAATAACATATCAATAGTCTATAACATTTTTTAACAAAGCACTGTGAATTACAATTATAGGATAAATAAAATCATGGACTGGTGACACTAACTGAAAAAGTTAGTGGCTCCAGTGCCACCAGGGTAAAATGTTAGTCTGGAGTTAGTCTGTGTATAGGCTACAGTACAATACATTTCTGACTCATTACACTAATACGTTGGTCTATTACTTTTCTCAAGGTTGTCAGGTTCCTATATTGCTTATCAGATCCTTATACTTCTAGCTTGTAGGTAACATCTGGCCACAGGTTCCCAAACGGAGGTTTGTTGATCACTAGTGATTCATGAGATGCCCCTCAAGAGGCTTTGAATTTACTGTAATGAAAATTGTATTAGCCTACAAAACAAAATCATATTTTTTTATTATCTACAGTGATTGCATTATCACAAAGGCTGTCATAAAAGTACAAAGGTAGTGAGACAACTGAAAGCTGCGTCATATCAAATAAAGGGAATTGAGGAATGAGGTTTCGAATAAAACGGCACAACAGGTGTTCCCCAACATATCTGTTTTCAAAAAACAATATTTATAATGCCGGGATCACTTTTAGATTTGGGTATGTCATTTTAGGTCAAAATTGAAAAAAAGYGGCAGATCCTTAAGGGAGGAAATCGCCCTTTGCCAAATGGGATTGGTTCATACACCACTGGTTCCTGGGTCTCCTGCCAGTCCCCAAGGTCCCGTCTGTTTCTAAGTAAAAACCTCTCAAACAACACAATCACTTGTATCCTTGTTTTACAAGCCTATAAACGCTCACTGTGATGTCAACTTGGAATGTTGTTGACTATTTTTTAAAGTTGTCGTGCCCACAGACAAATTTACTATCTAGGCCACATCATGTCTAACTCCTCATGAATCTCTCACAGTGTTACTGAATGTCAAGATTTTTTAGCTGTTTCAGATAAAGAAGTGAGATATGTATTGCAGGGTTAGTTCATGAAGCATGTGTGACATTAAATGTGTAACTGTTCTGATATTGATGAAAACAAACCGATTGAAAGAGTTAAAGAGTTCCCTTTCTCCTGGATTGTGTTAAGCTACAGTCTTTTCTACTCTCTTTGACACATGCTGAGTGCTTTGAGCTGCAAAGCCAATATGATTACACCCACTGTGCTCTGTAGAAAAAGCAATTGTACGCTAGTAAAGTATTTGCTTAATGAAAGAGGAGGCATACAAACCAAGAGCCTTTCTATTTAAAATAAAAAGTGGCTGTTTCCTGGGCTTCGGAGTGGGACCTATAGGATTTTAGTATGCATAGGGGAGCACAGCCGATCCTCACACATCTTGTTTGATAGTGTGTGTTCCACACACAAGGTGTCAGCTCATGTTAAAGCGAGAAGGACACCAAGCGCATGGGAGAGCCGCCTCTCTATCTCTCTGTCCACCTTATGCTTACCTCTAAAAACATCACTGGGGTTACTGAGTGACACTGCATCTCCTCTTTTGTGACAGACATAATTCTTTGGTAAAACGGCCTCATTTTTATCTGTAATTCAGTTGTCTGTCACAGTGATGTGAAGCCTGGGTTTCTGTATAAGCACATTGTGACATCTGCTGATTTAAAAAGGGCTTCATAAATACATTTGATTTCATTTCATTTGACCTTGTCAAGGCTAGCCCCAGGTAGCCGCTGGTGTCTGATAAAGGTCTGAATTATACAAACAAATCAAGTATTCCTCTGACACTAAGGTAGTAAACTGTTAATAATGAGATTTTATTGGAAGTACACCCTGATGCAACAGAATGCAAAGAGTAAGATCAAAGTTGCAGGTCTTTATTTCAGTATTATGCGAGGTTCTGAATGTGCAATCCCTAACACTCCCAATGCTTAAAAACTTAGATACTTTTGCCGAGACTTTTCAATGATTATTACATGACTTACGAGTCATTGGAAGTCTTTTGGAGTGTACGGCAAGATCCAAAATAATACCACAGTTATTCCTGTGAGTGAAACATGTAATATCTACAAAATGTAGCCTATTACTATTAAAAATTGAGGAGTTTTCTGTAATCAGAGCCAGCCATCCATGTGTGCCCACGAGCAAAAAAAGTTGAGATTGTCCCATCTTTCAAGAATCCCTGAGCTTCTAAACAGCAACACTTTCTCTCAGCCTATTGGCAAAATGTGTAAAGTGGCATGGGCATCATATCAACTAAATGGGACCTTCTGGTCTGTGGTGTCCATGTTTCTGTCAGAGTGCCAGCTAACTGCACACGTATTGTCTCTTTGTCAATAAGCCTGTGTCCCRCGTGATCGCACACTGATTGAATTGTTGCCTGGACTTGGCATGTGTCAGACATTCAGTGTTTAGAGAACGCACAGGTTCTTGCACCAAAGTTGACACTGCTGGTCAAGCAGGGATGCCTTTATCGTGGGATAACTATGACGATTAGAACAGATAGATGCTGGCTAAGATTTATAGTTCTTTGTGTGTGGGCAAACTGGGCAAACAAAGAGTATGCTTACACCTTACAGCTGATAATGCAAACACAGATGTTGCCAATACAGCGTATGCTATGCAGTAATATTTAAACAGGAGAAATGACAGATATTACACAAATAACTGGGATGTGTATTTTCAAAAATGGCATATTCGATTGAGTCAATGCTCAGAAACACTAAAAACACAGATACATACGATATACACTGAGTATACAAAACATTAAGAACACCTGCTCTTTCCATGACATAGACTGACCGGCTATGATTCCTTGTTGTTTGTTAAATCCACTTCAATCAGTGTAGACTAAAGGGAGGAGACAGGTTCAAGAATAATTTTTAAGCTTTGAGACAATTGAGACATGTATTGTGTATGTGTGCCATTCAGAGGGTGAATGGTAGGCCGTCATTGTTACTAAGAATTTTTTCTTAAATGACTTTCCAAGATAAATAAATGTTTAATAAAATAAAATACATTAATAAATGGGCAAGGCAAAAGATTTAAGTGCCTTTGAACGGAGTATGGTAGCAGGTGCCAGGCACACCAGTTTGAGTGTGTCAAGAACTACAATGCTGCTAGGTGTTTCACGCTCAACAGTTTCCAGTGTGTATCAAGATGCCCCTTTCGCACTCAGAACAGCCTCAATTCGTCGGGGATGGACTCTAAAAGGTATCGAAAGCGTTCCACAGGGATGCTGGCCCATGCTTCCCACAGTTGTGTCAATTTGGCTGGATGTCCTTTGGGTGATGGACTATTCTTGATACACACGGGAAACTGTTGAGTGTGGAAAATCCAACAACAATAAGGGATCATAGCTTTCACCTGGTCAGTCTATGTCATGGAAAGAGCAAGTGTTCCTAATGTTTTGTACACTCAGTGTATAGCATCATGCATTGTGTATTTTATTATTTTATTCATTGTGTATATTTATTTATATTTTATTTTAACTCTGCATCGTTGGGAAGGGCTTGTAAGTAAGCATTTGAAGGTAAAGTCTACACCTGTTGTATTCGGCACGTGACAAATACAATTTGATTTGATATGATCTGGCTGGGAGCTGCAAGAGTACAGTCAGAGAAACAGCCACCAGGAATGTTCATGTTGTGGATGTGATTATTTTTATTTGGTGCAAATGAAATCCCTCATCTAATAAAGAGGCTCAAAGTAGATGAGCAGGGTTTAGCATAATTGCCATAGCAATCGGTAAGCAAAATAACTCTCAGTTTCCTGGTCAGATGGCAGTGGCGAATGGGGAGTTCATTATTTGCCAACATATCCCTGACCTCCCAACCTTTTGAAATGCACCATTTATCTTACATGCATTTTAAACTGTACTTTTACAAATAATTTGCATTCCAAAATATTTTGACTTCTGCCATGTTACAGTTTGGAGAATCAATCAAGGAAACTCCACCAGGTGAGATGAGTGAAGTTCTCTCATCCCTGGTTAATCTATACAGACACGGTGAGCCCTGCCTGCCTCTCTCTCTGCCCAGCCTCCATAGCCTGCCAATAAATAAATAAGATCGAATGAAAGACAGGGGAATAGGAAGCTGTGATGAAGTTTTTGAAGCTGCACAACAGGGATGATACATTTTTTTTGCTCACATCTTTAATTAGTTTTATGGTATAAAGCACTGGGAATTGTTACCCCAGCAGAACATCAAGTTTTCCACTCCGTTGCTTAGCCCTGTAACAGTAGCAAACAAACCTGCGGCGTCAGCAGTGTTTCAACTTGTACATGAAGACATGGAGGGATCAGCTTTGGATGATTTCTCCTCTGAAATAGTATGCAAGAGGTGGGCCCACACACAAAATACTACATTGCTGTAGTGAAGTGAGTCTCTGTTAAGGGAAAGACTAGAAGAACACAGGAAACATTCACTGACATGGACGATACGTATGCCTCTTGGTAATACTCAGAAAAAAATGCAAAGGTAATATGACACATCCTTTTTTATTTGGAAGTTGTTTGGTGATATGCATGTATAGGGATATCAACAGAGTTGGTTGAGAGCTGGTATGGCTACTAAGCAATCCAAAAGTCAAAAAACTTTTTCCATTCAGAAAAAATACCTTTGAAAAACAAATTGATATGTCATTGTCCAGAAAGATCTGATTCTGTTCAACCACAGTTGGACAAAAGTGACTTAACATGACTTTGTGGAGGAGAAAACATTTTGGCTTCTCAATATTTCGTGTTTTGCTCTTGCCCTGTGCTTTAAATAATCCCTGTGTGTAACCCTGCTGGAGAAATGTGAAATCAATCTAGTGAATCTTTAATCCATTTATATGTAGGCTACTGTGAATGTCAGCAGGTTTGTCAACAGTAGGCAGATTGATGGAAACTGCGGGACCAGAATGTGTTATGGGAAATAATCCACAGAAAAACACAGATCTTTGAAACCCAGTGGATTCTGGCAACCAAGCACTTGAGAAGGGACCCTTTACGTCCAGAAACCTACACTGTTAGAAAATAATGTTCTATGTAGAACCAAAAAGGCTATATCTCTTGCTTCATATATGGAACCCCTAAAAGTTATATTATGGAACACATTTATAGAGTTCTTTGGTTAGAACCCTAAGGGTTGTTCTTCACTGAACCAAAATGGGTTCCATATACATGTAGATCCCTGTATGGTGCCATTTATGAATTATGCCTACAACTAATGAATAGTTATATTTTTAGCTAAGAATATATTATAATAAACATTTAAATAATGGTCAAAAGAATACAAGCATCGTTTTTTTTATTGTCACTATATGCAAGCATAGTTTGGGAATATGCACTGCTGGCAAGAGAGGCTTCTCTTTGGTTGAATGATGGCCCACAATCTTGCTGACTTCTTTAAGGAACAGTACAGTATGGGTTGTTGCCTGCCTGGTTCCTGAGAAGAAGAAAAAAGGAACAAAATCATGAGCTATACAGACATATCATTATTATGATGTAGAAGAACAACTTACAGTGCCTTCAGAAAGTATTCACACCCCTTGATTTGTTCCACATTTTGTTGTGTTACAGCCTGAATATAAAATGTATAAAATTTAGTCACTGAACTACACACAATACCCCATAATGTCAAAGTGGAATGATGTTTATCCAATTTTTTACAAATTAATAAACATGAAAAGCTGAAATGTCTTCAGTCAATAAGTATTCAACTCCTTTGTTAGGGCAAGCCTAAATAAGTTTAGAAGTAAAAWTTTTGTGTTTAACATGATTTTATTTATGACTACTTCATCTCTGTACCCCACACAAACAATTATCTGTAAGCTCCCTCAGTCGAGCAGCGAATTTCAAATACAGATTCAATCACAAAGACCAGGGAGATTTTCCAATCCCTCGCAAAGGTCACTAATTGGTAGATGGGCAAATTTWAAAAAAAGCATACATTGAACATGCCTTTTTTTAAACCTTTATTTAACAAGGCAAGTTAAGAACAAATTCTTATTTTCAATGACAGCCTAGGAACAGTTGGTTAACTGCCTTGTTCAGGAGCAGAACGACAGATTTTTACCTTGTCAGCTCAGAGATTCAACCTAGCAACCTTTCGTTTACTAGTCCAACACTCTAACCACTAGGCTACCTGCCGCCCCACATTTCAGCATGGTGTGTCATGCGCTGATCGGTTTCACCTGTCCTTGTGCTTGCCTCCACCCCCTCCAGGTGTCACCCATCTTCCCCACTTATCCTCTGGGTATTTATACCTGTTATTTCTGTCTGTCTGTGCCAGTTCGTCTTGTTTGTTCAAGGCTACCAGCGTTTTGTGTCTCAGCTACTGCTTTTTCCAGTTTCTCTTTTCTCGCATCCCTTAGTTGCCTCTTCACTGTTGACATTGAGACTGGTCTTTTGCGGGTACTATTTAATGAAGCTGCCAGTTGAGGACTTGTGAGGCGTCTGTTTCTCAAACTAAACACTCTAATGTACTTGTCCTCTTGCTCAGTTGTGCACCGGGGCCTCCCACTCTTTCTATTCTGGTTAGGGCCAGTTTGCGCTTTTCTGTGAAGGGAGTAGTACGCAGCGTTGCACGAGAGCTTCAGTTTCTTGGCAATTTCTCGCATGGAATAGCCTTCATTTCTCAGAACAAGAATAAACTGACAAGTTTCAGAAGAAAGTTATTTGTTTCTGGCCATTTTGACCCTGTAATCGAACACATAAAATGCTGATGCTCCAGATACTCAACTAGTCTAAAGAAGGCAAGTTTTATTGCTTCTTTAATCAGAACAACAGTTTTCATCTATGCTAACAAAATTGCATTTCTTTCAAAAACAAGGACATTTCTAAGTGACCCCAAACTTTTGAACGGTGGTGTATATAACCTTTTTTAAATAAAGGGTTGTTTAATCTCCTTCAAAGAACCAAGAGGTTCTATATAGAATTCCAAATAACCCTTTTTCTAAGAGTGTGCAGTAGGTAGAGAGCTAACATTTCTGCCTATTTTATCTAACATTTGGTTATAGACAAGATGATTTTAAATGTACATCTGGCATGAATAAAGAATACAGTTCTAAACACCTCATCAATTATGTAGTGAGAGTGAGATATTCAACTATTCCCCGAATCCCCTATCAACCAGAGAAACCCACCAAAGTGAGATTTATTTTCATGTTCAGCCAGTGTGGCAAAAGTATATCACAGAATAACAAGAGCATTAATAGCTAAACTCATTCCAATATTTAGGCCACTGTCACTGCTGTTGATAAATTAATTAGCAATTAAAATGTAGCCTATGTTCAAATAAATGTAACTATAAGTGAAGTGTTTGATTGATTCCAAAATGCAATAAACACCAATTTTTTTACATTCACATTTTTTCATCTGAAAACAATACTCATGGGTCTCTTTCTATATGTATGAACACTTTTTAAACATTTACTTTAAATGTGCTGTAGGAAGTGTTTTTTGTTGTTGCAAAAGGAGATATCTAACACCCGCTTGTTTCATACCAAAACACGATATATCCAGAGCCATGTGTTTAAAGAGTTGGGACATTGAGGTTTCTGCATTATGGTGCATTTACATGACACTTCACAATTCTATGGCAGCCATGTTAGCACCCCAATAACCAAGGCCGGCTCCAGGCATAAGAGACAAAAGCGATCACTAAGGGCCCCCGGCCTCTAGGGGACCGCGAAACCACATTCAAATCATGATCTTTTTTMGGGGGGAGGGGGGGTTCATTCGAGGTCTCAACTTACTGTTGAGAGTTAAAAGTTAAAAACTTGGTTGTGCATCAGCAGTTTTTCTCTTGTTTTGTCACTAAAGTAGCTGTGTCAGCCAACAATTTTTTTATTGTTAAATGAGTCTAGCCAGTTATCTAAACTTGTAGTAAGCGTAGCTGAATACCGACCAGACACGCAGGGCACGGGTCCAGGGGCCCTGATGGTCGAATTGCTGCAAAGAAACCATTACTAAAGGACACCAATAAGAAGAATAGACTTGCTTGGGACAAGAAACACAAGCAATCGACATCAGACCGGTGGAAATCTGTCCTTTGGTCTGATCAGTCCTAATTGTCGATTTTTGGTTCCAACTGTCGTGTCTTTGTGAGACGCAGAGTAGGTGAACGGATMATCTCTGCATGTGTGGTTCCCACCGTGAAGCATGGAGGAGGAGGTGTGATGGTATGGGGGTGCTTTGCTGGTGACGCTGTCAGTGATTTATTTAGAATTCAATGCACACTTAACCAGCATGGCTACCACAGCATTCTGCAGCGATACGCCATCCCATCTGGTTTGCATATAGTGGGACTATCATTTGTTTTTCAAGAGGACAATGATCCAACACACCTCCAGGCTGTGTAAGAGCTATTTGACCAAGAAGGAGAGTGATGGAGTGCTGCATCAGATGACCTGGCCTGCACAATCACCCAACCTCATCCCAGGCGGAGGGTAGCCTAGTGGTTAGAGCGTTGGGCCAGTAACCGAAAGGTCACTGGATTGAATCTGCTGCGCTGACAAGGTAAAAATCGTTCTGCCCCTGAGCAAGACAGTTAACCCACTGTTCCCCACACCTCTCTGATTCAGAGGGGTTGTGTTAAATGCGGAGACACATTTCAGTTGAATGCATTCAGTTGTACAACTGACTTTCTCAATTGAGATGGTTTAGGATGAGTTGGACCACAGAGTGAAGGAAAAGCAGCCATCAAGTGCTCAGCATATATGGGAGCTCCTTCAAGACAGCTAGAAAAGCATTCCATGTGAAGCTGGTTGAGAGAATGCCTAGAGTGTGCAAAGCTGTCATCAAAGCAAAGGGTGGCTACTTTGAAGAACCTAAAATATATTTAAATTTGTTTAACATTTTTTTGGTTACTACATGAGTGTGCAAAGCTGTCATCAAGGCAACGGGTGGCTACTTTGAAGAACCTAAAATCAATTTTGATTTGTTTTAACACTTTTTTGGTTACAACATGATTCCATACGTGTTATTTCATAGTTTTGATGTCTTCACTATTATTCTACAATGTAGAAAATAGTACAAATAAAGAAAAACCCTTGAATGAGTTGGTGTCCAAACTTTTGACTGGTACTGTATTTTCCCACACTTTTTRCCCAAACCTAATAAGCATTATCTTAATCATTTCGGCTATCCTCTTGTTTAAAAGCCCAGATAGGTGATAAACAGCTGTCACTTCCAGCTGTTCACGCACTGGCTACTGTGTTACGTTAGCTTTGAGCTCTTGAGTGTGGCGGACCTTTTGGTTATGGATTCCTTCGACAGCCTGTGATATCTGTTCCTGTTGGCCGAAAGAGTAAACTTTCTAAACAAGCTCATGAAAAGAAGAGAGACAAAATCCAGTGACAGGAACCAATGATAGGCTACTGACTGCAAACATACGGAGGTTGTAAACAGCAGGCTGCGTCACTCTGACAGTAAGAATCAATCCATCCTTGATCGGAAAATAATGAAATGCGACAGACTTTCAATGTTCTTATTATTACTTAAATCCTTCCCTACAGTATGTATAATCAAACAAAAAAAGCTTCCCTTGATTTATCCTAATGAAAAAAAAAACYTAAAAACCCCTTGGAATTAATCCAAAATTTGCTTGAATGTCAAAAAATAAACCCCAAAATGAACTATAACTTCCTTTATACTGTATGCAGAGACATAAAAATGGTATCCACAAGTTCATCTGACTCTGGGGAAGTAGATAAAGGGCTTCATTGAAAAAATTCTGAAATATCTCTTAACCATTTGGAATTAATGCCTAAAATGTATGTTTTAACCATATCCAAAACCTTAACACTTAACTTGGAGAAACATTGATAAACATCTTCAATGCCAAAATCCCGAAGTATCCCTTTAAGGCTTAAGGTTTGGGATAGGGTTAAAATAAAATATAAACAAGTGTCTACCACTGGGATTGAACACTCAACCTTCGGATCCGGAGTTAAGCCTACTTGATGGTAATAGCACTCACTGTTGCCCCTAGTGGACGGTTTTGAAGTCKTTTCCCGACTCCCCTAGTGGCCGGTTTTTATGTCATTTCCCGACGTCCTCAATACATGGACAGAAGTCCAATTTCGAAGTCAATCTTGAGCCATTTGGTTGATTTTATTAGCACAACATGTAACTGATTAAAACCCAATCAGGATATTTTTTCTATTGGTGTTCTGTTGATTGGGGTGTATTATATATAGCGTTTTGCCACAAAACATGATTATTTGTCTCTCCAGAATACAATTACCTTGAAATATATTTCAAACAAAATCATGTCTATCTTTTCACTAGCCCATGACATGGTATGATTTAAAAATAATAGCTCTAGCCTATCAAGATAAGATAAGATATACACAATATATACATTTATCAAAATGTGACCAACTGGCTGACTTACTTAAACAAATGTGGTTTCTACTGACAATTGAGATATACAAACTATGGCATAAGGGGCAATCCGTGATTTCGATTAAGAGATTAATGGGCAAGCTACAGGTAGTACAGACGTAGTCAATATAACTATTTGTTCAGCACTTTTGAAATGTACAGCGACAGAATTCAGAACATGGGCCGTTCTTACAGTATTCTCCCTGTACACCAAGTCAGAACCGGGTAGGGTAAGTAAGGGGAGCATATAAGCAGACAATGAAACTCCTTACAATATTCAATGAGTATATTTCTCTAAAACAGGCTATTAATAGGCTACATGTGCACCATCAAGTCAGAACAGTAGGCTAAGTTATGAGGGAGGAAAGGGAACAAATTATTAGGGTAAGGCACATCGGCTACTAATAGCTTACTACACAACATACACTAAGTATTACTTTCTTGGCTAGAGTATACATATCTCTCTGGCATATTACATAATTTATACAGCAGCATACAATACATTTTTGGACTCACCTTGTTGTGCTGTGTTCACCTGAACAGGAAGGCTGCGGGCTTCCTGTTCCTTGGGCTCTAGAAAGAAGCCCAAAATTCCGACTTGGAATTCCGAGTTGGATGACCGTTTAAAATTATTTTCCCAGTCGGAGCTAGTTTTATACGAGTTCCCATTTGTCTTGAATGTGGCAGAAGTTATGTTTGATTGACAGCATTGCCAATGCATTCAAACCTTTCTGGCACACGGCGTTACCCCCTTTTTTGTGATATCCAATTGGTAGTTACGCTCTTGTCTCATCGCTGCAACTCCCCTACGGAAGGTCGAGAGCCAAGCCACACCAATGTGTCGGAGGAAACACTGTTGAACTGACGACCGAAGTCAGCTTGCAGACGACTGGCCTGCCACAAAGAGTCGCTAGAACACGATGACAACCTGGCCGGCCAAACCCTCCCCTAACCCGGACGATGCTTGGCTAATTGTGCACCACCTAATGGGTCTCCCGGTCACAGCCGGCTGTGACACAGACTGGGATCAAACCGGGGCTACTCATTGTTGAATTTGCAATATCCAACTTGTGTAATGTTTATGTCCAATTTCCGATTTCCGATTGGCAGGGTTTGAAAAGAATTTGACAGTAGATTGCCGACTTGATGCATGATGATGACTGCTTGTCTATCTTGCTAGCTAAGATTTTTAAAGTATGATGTTGACATGACTAGTCCAATCAAAACTACGGTAGATATAACATGATTTGACATGATTTTATCTGTGGCCAATGACCTTGAGTCTTCTTGGATGGGCACTTCTAATGTAAGTCTACGGCAGCACCCAAGGGGCTAGAATTTTTTTGCTCTACCTGTATATCCCCATGAGTGACAGAACACTGAGCCAATCACGGCGCATCCACAGAACATTACCAACCCCTGCGCTCTGTACTTTCTGCTGGCTGCCCCACTCCACAGAAAGCACTGAGCTAGGCTGAAACACCTGCATTTTGGAGCTGCCTTACTCAAGAAAGTGAAAAAGAGACCATGTTGTATGCAGTTTTATTAATTCAACATGTATATTTTGTTGTTGTTAGCGAATGATGGGTCGCCACTGTCTCCGTCCATGTTCACCCACATCCTTCCCATTAATGTAAGTAAATTACTGTGCAGTTGCTCAAGGTTGTATTTGCCAAGGCAACAGCTACTCTTCCTGGGGTCCAGACACATTAAGGCACTTACATTACATATAAAACAAAATATTAAACAGCACATCAAATAACATTATTACACCACTACATATCATATATCTACAATACAAAATGTATACCACCATAAAACAATATTACAATGTACGTGTGTCTAGAGTGTGTGTACTAGTGCTTGTGTGTGTATGCGTATGTCTGTACCTTTGTGTGTGTTTCTTCACAGTCCCCGCTGTTCCATAAGGTGTATTTTGACCTGTTTTTTAAATCTGATTCTACTGCTTGCATCAGTTACCTGATGTGGAATAGAGTTCCATTTAGTCATGGCTCTATCTAGTACTGTGGCTCTATGTAGTACTCCCATAGTCTGTTCTGGACTTGGGTATTGTGAAGAGACCTCTGTTGGTATGTCTTGTGGGGTATGGATGTGTGTCCGAGCTGTGTGCTACTAGTTTAAACAGACAGCTCGGTACATTCAGCATGTCAACACTTCTTACAAGAACAAGTAGCGATGAAATCAATCTCTCCTCCACTTTGAGCCATGAGAGATTAATGCTAGCTCCCCGTGCTGCCTTGTTCTGAGCCAAGTGTAAAAAAAAGTCCTGCCTTGTTGATAGTGTTGTTAAGTCGGCAGAGCAGCGCTTTATTATGGACAGACTTCTCCCCATATTAGCTACTGTTGTATCAATATATTTTGATCATGACAGTTTACAATCCAGTGTTACCAAGCAGTTTAGTCAGCTCAACTTGCTCAATTTCCACATTAATAATTACAAGATTTAGTTGATGTTAGGGTTTATGGAATGATTTGTCCTATATGCTTTGATTTTAGTTTTTGAAATATTTATGACTGACTTATTCCTTGCCACCCATTCTGAAACTTGAGTCATCTGCATACATAGACACACTGGCTTTACTCAAAGCCAGTGGCATGTTGTTAGTAAAGATTGAAAAACGTAAGGGGCCTAAACAGCTGCCCTGGGGAATTCCTGATTCTACCTGGATCATGTTGGAGAGGGTTCACATATGTATTTACTTTACTCATCGCGCTCTAGTGACTCCTTGTGGCGGGCCAGGCGCCTGCAGGATGACTTCGGTCATTATTTGAACGATGTTTCCTCCGACACATTGGTGTAGCTGGCTTCCGAGTTAACCAAGCGGGTGTTAAGAAGCGTGGCTTGGTGGGTCATGTTTCGGAGGACGCATGACTCGACCTTCATCTCTCCCTAGCCATTTGGGGAGTTGCAGCGGTGAGACTAGATCGTAATCACGAAATTGGGGGGGTGAATCTTTACTTTTTTCCCAAAAGTTTACTAAGGGTTGGTAACAAGCTGATTGGTTGTTACCCCAGCCACCCCAGTCATAGACTGTTCTCTCTACTACCGCATGGCAAGCGGTACCGGAGTCTAGGACAAAAAGGCTTCTCAACAGTTTTTACCCCAAGCCATAAGACTCCTGAACAGGTAATCAAATGGCTACCCGGACTATTTGCATTATGCCCCCCCCAACCCCTCTTTTACGCTGCTGCAACTCTCTGTTTGTCATATATGCATAGTCACTTTAACTATACATTCATGTACATACTACCTCAATTGGCCCTACCAACCAGTGCCCCCACACATTGGCTAACTGGGCTATCTGCATTGTGTCCTGCCACCCACCACCGGCCAACCCCTCTTTTACGCTACTGCTACTCTCTGTTCATCATATATGCATAGTCACCTTATCCATATCTACATGTACATACTACCTCAATCAGCCCGACTAACCGGTGCCTGTATGCAGCCTCGCTACTGTTATAGACTCGATACTGTATATAGCCTCGCTACAGTTATTTCTCACTGTCTTTTTACTGTTGTTTTTATTTCTTTACTACCTATTGTTCACATAATACCTTTTTTGCACTGTTGGTTAGAGCCTGTAAGTAAGCATTTCACTGTAAGGTTGTACCTGTTGTATTCGGCACACGTGACAAATAAACTTTGATTTGATTTGTATTGTGGCGTAACTACAACGTTGTTGATCCATCCTCAGTTTTCTCCTATCACAGCCATTAAACTCTGTAACTATTTTAAAGTCACCATTGGCCTCATGGTGAAATCCCTGAGRGGTTTCCTTACTCTGAGTTAGAAGGGATGCCTGTATATTTGTGGTGACTGTGTGTATTGATACACCATCCAAAATGTATTTAATAACTTCACCATGCTCAAAGGGATATTCCTTTGATATAAAAGATATATATTTTTTAGTTTTCTTTACCCATCTACCAATAGGTGACCTTCTTTGCGAGGCATTGGAAAACCTCCCTAGTCTTCGTGGTTGAATCTGTGTTTGAAATTCKCTGCTCGACTGAGGGACCTTACAGATAATTGTATGTGTGCGGCACCAAGATAAGGTAGTCATTCAAAAATCATGTTAAACACTATTAGGATGTTGATTTAAGGCAGCCACCCGCACCTCTCTGATTCAGTTGTACAACTGACTAGGTATCTCCCTTTCCGTTTCCCTATTATTGCACACAGAGTGAGTCCATGCAACTTATTATGTGACTTGTTAAGCACATTTTTAATCCTGAATATATTTAGGTTTGCCATAACAAAGAGGTTGAATGTTTTTTAATTCAAGACATTTCAGCTTAATTTTTTTAATATATTTGTCAATATTTCTAAAAACATAATTCTACTTTGACATTATGGGGTATTGTGTGTAAGCCAGTTTCAAAAATCTCAATTTCATCAATTTCAATTCAGGCTGTAACACAACAAAATGTGGAAAAAGCCAAGGGGTGTGAATCCTTTCTGAAGGCACTGTAATTCACATAAAATCTGAACTTTACCCCGCCAATCCCACCAACCCCAGATTGAGAGATAGTAAAGGGGAATTTCAACCTTTGACATTTATCACTTACCTTGATTGAAGTTCCCACACACTGTTTTTTTTGGAATCTGGTAAGATGCCAGTAAAGTCGGCTGAATTCCGGTAGATGGAAACGGCCCGATGTACTTGGGCCGAATCTGGGCAGTCATTCATTTTGATTCCGGGCAGAGTCCAACAACTGATTCCGTGCCGATTCAATCAGTTTCGCCCCCTCGGAAGAGGGCCGCTTCTGGGCCGATTTCTCATTGCTAGCTGGGGTGTTCGTGCTCTTTGATGTCGCACAGACACATAGTGCTGGGTGGTAAATCTGTGTGTCAGAGTGAATGCAAAAGTCTTACATTCAATTCAACAATATCTAGAAAAATCTACTTTACTAGCTAATTCCCTGCAGAAATGTATGTCTTACTAGGTGTGTATGTATGGCGTATCAGGGTTTGAACCGGGTTAGTTAGCTAGCTAGTTAGCTAGTTTATTACTAAAGATGGTGGTGTGCAAAACCACTAAATATACACCCATGCATTGTTTGTGCAACAACAGTTTGTATAACAGTACAATCAAATTATAGAAGAGGCATGTGTATTAAATGTAACAAAAAGCCAGCCAGCAACAACATAAGCTAGAAGTKGCTAGCTAGTAGGGAGAAATGGTACGCTAGCTAGCGCAAGGGACAAGGGACAAACGGTTGTAGTATCAGCAAGGCAATCTGATATCCATACACATGCTCCAATATTCAGTGCAGAGCAGAATATTGCATAATTGTACACCTTTACACAAAAGCAAGTCCTAGAGCAAGACCATGAAGCACAAAAGCGAGACCTAGAGGAACATATTTATGTGTTTGCGAGGTATTGCTTTAAACAGATAAAGCAATACCTCGCGGGACAACACCTCTCCCCTATTTAACCTAGATAGTTTGTGCTACGTGTGCCTTTCTAAAAATGTATGTAGTTCTGTCCTTGAGCTGTTCTTGTCTAATGATGTTCTGTATTATGTCATTCTGTATTATGTTTCATGTTTTGTGTGGACCCCAGGAAAGGGTAGCTGCTGCTTTTGCAACAGCTAATGGTAACCTAATAAAATACCAAATACCAAATATTTATCATAAACTGGAGATTTCACTATTCAGCCTCAACAGAATAGAATGTAACCATGCTTAAAAGTTTACTTTGCTGTCTGTCATCTGCCAACTCTTAGTGAGATCTTTAACACAACTATAGATTCGGTAAAGCKTACCACCCTGCATACCACTGCTGGCTTGCTTCTGAAGCTAAGCAGGGTTGGTCCTGGTCAGTCCCTGGATGGGAGACCAGGTGCTGCTGGAAGTGGTGTTGGAGGGCCAGTAGGAGGCACTCTTTCCTCTGGTCTAAACAAAGAMCCCAATGCCCCAGGGCAGTGATTGGGGACACTGCTCTGTGTAGGGTGCCGTCTTTCGGATGGGACGTTAAACGGGTGTCCTGGACTCTCTGAGGTCATTAAAGATCCCATGGCACTTATCGTAAGAGTAGGGGTGTTAACCCCGGTGTCCTGGCTAAATTCCCAATCTGGCCCTCAACCATCACGGTCACCTAATAATCCCCAGTTTACAATTGGCTCATTCATCCCCCTCCTCTCCCCTGTAACTATTCCCCAGGTRGTTGCTGCAAATGAGAACGTGTTCTCAGTCAACTTACCTGGTAAAATAACGGATAAATAAAAAATAAAATAAATAAAAAAAGAGGTCAATCGAATTCGCCCCCAAAACAATGGAATTGCAATGCAAATGCATGGGGGAAAATATCCTCAATGCCACCCAGTAAAATTTGCCTATTGTCTATATGTGTATTTCACACTATGTTGAGGTAAGAGTATAATGCTTGTATGGATGTCAACCCCAACACATGTTCATGTCATRGTTACCAATCAACCGCGTTAGTGGTTAGAGCATTGGACTAGTAATCAAAATGTTCGAATCGAAGATCGAATCCCCGAGCTAACAAGGTAAAAATCTGTCGTTCTGCCCCTGAACAAGGCAGTTAACCKACTGTTCCTAGGCCGTCATTGAAAATAAGAGTTCTTGACTGACTTGCCTAGTTAAATAAAGGTAAAAAATAAGGACTTTGACTACCACCACTGATTTCTATTTGCTAGTGATGCTAAGACCGCTGGGAGAGACAGGGAGTTCCTCCAGCGCCTCCACCAGCACAACCAGGGCCTTCACTACTCGCCTCCTCTTCACCTGGTCCCAGTGGGATTCTTCTCGCCCTTCCCTGGGAGTACAACAGGAAGGCTGCACGCTGCCAGCGTTTCCTATTGCAGCTAGATCTCTACCTGGCAACCATCCAGGGAAAGCCCTGGAGTGGGCCAACGCCGTGTGGGGAGAAGGAGACGCGGCGCTGGACCATTTCGAGGATTTCACCCTCCGTGCCCGAGGGGCGGGTGAACGTCTCTACCATCTGAGGCAGGGGACGAGGAGCGTCCAGGGGTTCGCCATGGACTTTCGAACCCTGGCCGCCGGCGCGGGATGGAGCAACAGGGCCCTGCTCGACCACTATCGCTGCAGTGTGCGCGAGGACGTCCGTCGTGAGTTGGCCTGCAGGGACACCACCTTCACCTCCGACCAGCTGGTGGACCTGTCCATTCGGTTGGATAACCTGCTGGCTACCCGCGGACGTCCAGAGCGGGGTCTGTCGGTTCCATCCCCCAGCACCACACTCCGATGCCCATGGAGCTGGGAGTTGCTGTGCGCAGGGAAACCGGAGGAGGTTCCGTCTCGTGCACCATCTGTGGCCGCAGAGGTCACACTGCCGGTCGGTGCCGGGTTGGTTCCTCTGGGGATCGAGGCAGCAGGCAGGGCACTCTGGTGTCACCCCAGGTGAGCCGGCACCATTCTCACCCAGAGCCTTCTGTTGCACACATGTTTTTGTATGTCACTTTTCCAGAATTTTTCCCGCATTCCCAGCATAAGGCGCTCGTCGTTTCAGGCGCGGCTGGGAATTTTATAGACAGATCGTTCGCCCATAGTTTAGGGATCCCCATTGTTCCCGTGGCTGTGCCCTTCCCCGTTCACGCCTTAGACAGTCGACCATTAGGGTCAGGGTTGATTAGGGAGGCCACCGCTCCCCTGGGCATGGTGACGCAGAGGGATCACAAGGCCGCCCACACCCCGAGAGTAACGGGCAGGTGGAGAGGATGTGGGTAGGTTTCTGAGGTCTTATTGCCAGGACCGGCCGGGGGAGTGGGCGGCGTTCATGCCCTGGGCAGAGATGGCCCAGAACTCGCTCTGCCACTCCTCCACTAACCTCTCCCCCTTCCAGTGCGTACTGGGGTATCAGGCGGTTCTGGCTCCTTGGCATCAGAGTCAGACCGAGGCTCCTGCGGTGGACGACTGGTTCCAGCGCGTGGAGGAGACATGGGACGCCGCTCATGTTCACCTTCAGCGTGCCGTGCTGCGCCAGAAAGCCAGCGCAGACCGTCACCGCAGTGAGGCCCCAGTGTTCGCACCGGGGGACCGGGTCTGGCTCTCGACCCGAAACCTGCCCCTCCGCCTGCCCTGCTGGAAGCTGGGTCCGCGGTTTGTGGGGCCATTTAAAGTCCTGAGGAGACTGAACGAGGTGAGTTACAGATTACAGCTTCCCCCCGATTACCGTATTAACCCCTCATTCCATTTGTCTCTCTTCAGGCCGGTGGTGGCTGGCCCGCTCCAGGAGTCTGAGGTGCGGGAGGCTCCTCCGCCCCCTCTGGACATCGAGGGGGCCCCGGCGTACTCGGCGTTTGATCCATACTGTATTCGAGGCATCGGGCGAGGGGCCTTCAGTACCTCGTGGACTGGGAGGGGTACGGTCCGGAGGAGAGATGCTGGGTTCCGGTGGAGGACGTGTTGGACCCTTCAATGCTGCGGGAGTTCAACCGTCTCCGTCCGGATCACCCTGCACCTGGAGCCCCACGTCAAGGGGGGGGTACTGTCACGACTTCCCCCGAAATCGGTTCCTCTCCTTGTTCGGGCGGCGTTCGGTGGTCGGCGTCGCCGGTCTTCTAGCCATCGTCGATCCACTTTTCATTTTCTATTTGTTTTATCTTGTTTTCCTACACACCTGGTTTTCATTTCCCTCATTAATTGTTGTGTATTTAACCCTCTGTTCCCCCCATGTCTTTGTGTGGAATTGTTTGTTGTAAGTGCTTGTGCACATGTTTTGTTGTACCCATGTTGGTTATTTCTTTATGCCGTTGGTTTTGCAATTAAACTGCTCCGGCTATTACCTAGTTCTGCTCTCCTGCGTCTGACTTCCCTGCCACCAGTTACGCACCCCTTAAACTATCGACATTTATAGAAATACTTACATTTGTTCTTATGGAAACCGCCTAGGCTTACACAAAACCCACTTGAGATTTGTGCATGTGAGCGCACATGCTTGCATTTGTGTGTGTGTGTGCATGTGGAGTCGCTATCTTGTCACTTTTTTCTCCTGGAATTGCATCATATGTGAATAAGCAGAGCAGCCACCCCTTCACACTGTCTGTCAGTTACCTTTCATTAAATGTGACTCTGGACTCATTGAATGTTGACAACCTGTCTGTCTGACTGGGCTTGTCACTCTCATCTGATCTGATGCATAGTGAAAGGCTCTGACAGTTTTGACCCTGCATGAGACCCTTTATGTAGGTAAACTCCTCTTAGCAATGACGATGCTAATAGCATCCGATCTCTTCATCCTCGGTACCTGTGGATTGGTGTTCCACTCAGTCAGGACTAACATGCAGTCAACCGTTTTACCCTCCACACACACACACACACACACACACACACACACACACACACACACACACACACACACACACCTGTCTCTTATACACATCTAGATGTGTATAAGAGACAGTTGTAGAGGTGGCACAAAGTACATGAGGGTGGGAGGGGGCGGGGCTCTGAGAACTTTGCATTTTTTTAAACAACTGAAACAGCTTTTTCCTGCAATCTAGAGACGTAGTCAGTATGCCTAATTCTATGTAAAAAAAAATATGTATATTTATCTGCATAGGTTATCTAAGCATACCGATTTACCTATTCAATTGTTATTTTAATTAATTGTGCACATTGATTATTTAAGAACTTTTATGCCCTAGGAGTATAGTCAACTGCCACACTGGTATTTTATCATAACTCTAAAGTTTCCAAAGTCTAGCAACCTTGCCAGCAGACATGCCAGCTAAGATAGTTAGACAAGCTACTCTGACTTGATTGATACCCTGAAATGGCTTCAAAGCTAGGTTGGGAAATTGGGAACCTATCTAGCTAGCTGGTTAGCTAAAGCCAACTTCAAAATTGCTAGGTGGCTAGTATTACAGAGAAACAATAAAACATGTTCATTTGATTTATTAAGCAAGAAGGAATAGACGACATGGTTTGGTCAAATTAATTTACAAACATACTTCCAACATACAAACAGTCCTGCCATCACCGGCAGCTAAAATCTAATTAAACGCAGCGTGTGTCCATCGACCATTTCTTTCCTTCTCCACTGATGATATTGTCTGCACACACTAGAGTATGTAACATCCTGCTTAGCATATCTTTGCTCCATGGTGCACCTTGGAAGGAACCACTTACTGACAGATCTTTAAATAAATAATAAAATGTGGGCTTAAAAAATAAGTTTAGTAATTGATTTAACATCTGAAAAATATAAAACAGGTCAAATCTGAGGGGGCACACACACACACACGCACGCACACACACACGCGCGCGCACGCGCACACACATGCACTCACACACACACACACACACACACACACACACACACGCACACAAAATTATGAATGAACGTCCCTCTAGTTTTGCTCATTGCTGATGCATCTCCTTTGGAGTGAAGGTTTGGAGTGGTGAGCAGGGCACTCCTGGAAGTCTTCCAGCACTTCTTTTGGAGTCCACAGCCCTCAAACCTGCTAGTTAATAAGGGCTGCACTGCAGTTAGCCCACACCATTCCCAGATCTGCCTTAGAGAGAGATATGTGCCATAGCAAACCAACAACATAAATGCCCTTGGATTCCAGCATTGGGGATCATCTCAAGGAAATTATAAGGCGTGACTGTTTCTGTTAAGGCCACGGTGTCCGAGGCGGCCGTGGTTTCAGTGCTGCCACTGATGAATGAGGGACCATGGGGACCGTCTCAAAGAAAATAGCTTCCCTGTGCAGGAGCAGGTGCACATCACACGTGGAGATCTAAGCCCTGTTCTCCTCAGCTTTAAAGCTTTGTGATAGGTGGGCTTGGTGACCCTCGTTGATAAGGAGACGGCACAGTCCTTTGGTGCACATCTTCTGTCTCAGAGGACAGTGTGACTGTAGTTTGCATCAAAGTGATTGGTTTGGTTGGAGAGTCTTTGTTCATCTGAGTCATGTGCATCCAGATCGGTAAATGAACATGTTTTGTTGAGAAACAAATGCAAAATCAAAGAGTATCCTGATATATTTCAGTTGCTAATTTGGGATTAGAAATTCAATTATTATTCCATGCAAATGATTTTGTCGAGCAGTGTTAAATGGATTATAACTAATTTGAGAACTTAAATTAGTTTTTCATAAAATAGGAATAAGTTAACTTTCTGCACATACCTGGATGATGACAGTGAATAAAATCAGTCATGCATAACATTATAAGAGAGATATGTTATACAAGTATAAGCTTCAGTTATGCATGTTGTGTTTCCACTTGACATTTTAGAGATATGTGTTCAATGTTTARGTATTTCTATTGGTTGGTTGAATGTACCTACATTATCAATAAGGCGGTATGCCATTGGTTACGCTTGCCGATAGCGGGATGTCGCAAACATCAATTCTTCCCAGTCTGATATTGACATGCAAGCGATTGGTCACGTTCTAAATTACTGTATTCTATTTTCATATTTACAATATGTACGAGTTCACTGTGTACAGTACCAGTCAAAAGCTTGGACACACCTACTCATTCAATGTTTTTCCTATATTTTTCTATTTTATACATTGTAAAATAATAGTGAAGACATCAAAACTATGAAATAGCACATATGTAATCATGTAGTAACCAAAAAGGTGTCAAAATATATTTCTTCAAAGTAGCAACCCMTTGCCTTGATGACAGCTTTGCACACTCTTGGCATTCTGTCAACCAGCTTCAGGAGGTAATCACTTGGAATGCATTTCAATTAACAGGTGTGCCTTGTTAATTTGTGTAATTTATTTCCTTCTTAATGCGTTTGAGCCAATCAGTTGTGTTGTGACAAGTTAGAGGTGGTATACAGAAGATAGCCCTATTTGGTAAAATACCAATTCCATATTATGGCATGAACAGCTCAAATAAGCTAAAAGAAACRACAGTCCATCATTACTTTAAGACATGAAGGATAGTCAATCTGGAAAATTTCAAGAACTTTGAAAGTTTCTTCAAGTGCAGTCACAAAAACCATCAAGCGCTATGATAAAACTGTCTCTCATGAGGACCACCACAGGAAAGGAAGACCCAGAGTTACCTCTGCTGCAAAGTATAAGGTCATTAGAGTTACCAACCTCAGAATTTGCAACCAAAATATATGCTTAACTTCTCTGCGCTACGGATCCCTTTAGCGGTGTCACGCTCGTCTTCCTCCTCGTCTGAGGAGGAGAAGTTTGAAGGATCGGAGGACCAKTATGCAGCGTGGTATGTGTTCATCTTGAATTTATTAACACAGAGAACACTAAACGAAACTATACAAAAATAACAAACGAACAACGAACGTGAAGCTATAATGAGAAATGTGCTGACAGAAGCAACTAACATAAACAATCACCCACAACCCACAATGACAAAACAGGCTACCTAAATATGGTTCCCAATCAGAGACAACGACTAACACCTGCCTCTGATTGAGAACCATATCAGGCCAAACACAGAAACAGACAACCTAGACATACAACATAGAATGCCCACTCAGATCACACCCTGACCAAACAAAACATAAAACATACAAAGCAAACTATGGTCAGGGCGTGACAAGCGGGATCATTTTCCTAAACAACCGCTGAAAGGCAGGGCGCAAAATATTACTAAAAATATTTATAATCATGCAATCACAAGTGAAATATACCAAAACACAGCTTAGCTTGTTGTTAATCCACCTATCGTGTCAGATTGTGAAAATATGCTTTGCAGCGAAAGCAATCAAAGCTTTTGTGAGTGTATCAATCAATGCTAGAAGAGCTAGCCCCAAATTAGCATGGTCACGAAAGTCAGAAAAGCAATAAAATGAATCGCTTACCTTTGATAATCTTCAGATGTTTGCACTCACGAGACTCCCAGTTACACAATAAATGTTCTTTTTGTTCGATAAATATTACTTTTATAACAAAAAAACGCCATTTGGGTTGCGCGTTATGTTCAGAAAACTACAGCCTCGTTCCGGTCCTGAAAGGCAGAAGAAAATTCCCAAARGTATCAGATTCAAAAATATTACTAAAAATATTTATAATCATGCAATCACAAGTGAAATATACCAAAACACAGRTTAGCTTGTTGTTAATCCACCTATCGTGTCAGATTTTGAAAATATGCTTTGCAGCGAAAGCAATCKAAGCTTTTGTGAGTGTATCAATCAATGCTAGAASAGCTAGCCCCAAATTAGCATGGTCACGAAAGTCAGAAAAGCAATAAAATMAATCGCTTACCTTTGATAATCTTCYGATGTTTGCACTCACGAGACTCCCAGTTACACAATAAATGTTKTTTTTGTTCGATAAATATTACTTTTATAACAAAAAAACGCCATTTGGGTTGCGCGTTATGTTCAGAAAACTACAGCCTCGTTCCGGTCCTGAAAGGCAGAAGAAAATTCCCAAARGTATCAGATTCAAAAATATTACWAAAAATATTTATAATCATGCAATCACAAGTGAAATATACCAAAACACAGTTTAGCTTGTTGTTAATCCACCTATCGTGTCAGATTTTGAAAATATGCTTTGCAGCGAAAGCAATCAAAGCTTTTGTGAGTGTATCAATCAATGCTAGAACAGCTATCCCCAAATTAGCATGGTCACGAAAGTCAGAAAAGCAATAAAATTAATCGCTTACCTTTGATAATCTTCAGATGTTTGCACTCACGAGACTCCCAGTTACACAATAAATGTTCTTTTTGTTCGATAAATATTACTTTTATAACATAAAAACGCCATTTGGGTTGCGCGTTATGTTCAGAAAACCAAAGCCTCGTTCCGTTCGAAGAAAATTCCAAAAAGTATCCGTAATGTTCGTAGAAACATGTCAAATGTTTTTTATAATCAATCCTCAGGTTGTTTTTAACAAACATAATCGATAATATTTCAACCGGACCGTAACCTATTCAATAAAAGAGAGAAAGAAAATGGAGAGCTACCCCGCGCAGGAACTAATCAAAGGACACCAGACTAGTTTTGAAAAATCTCGCTCATTTTTCAAAATAAAAGCCTGAAACTATGTCTAAAGCCTGGTCACATCCTGAGGAAGCCATTGGAAAAGGAATCTGGTTGATACCCCTTTAAATGGAAGAAAGACGGYCAAGGAAACACAGATAAATAAAATAAAAAAATCACGTCCGGGTTAGATTTCCTCAGGTTTTCGCCTGCAGAATCAGTTTCAGACAATATTTTGACAGTTTTGGAAACTTTGGAGTGTTTTCTATCCTAATCTGTAAATTATATGCATATTCTACGATCTGGACCTGAGAAACAGTCCGTTTACCTTGGGAACGTTATTTAAAAAATAAATAATAATCTGACCCCTAGCGTCAAGAGGTTAACAGAGTTCAAATAACAGACACATCGCAACATCAACTGTTCAGAGGAGATTGTGTGAATCAGGCCTTCATGGTCGAATTGCTGCAAAGAAACCACTACTAAAGGACTTGCTTGGGCCAAGAAACATAAGCAATGGACATTAGACCGGTGGAAATCTGTCCTTTTGTCTGTAGAGTCGAAACTGGAGATTTTTGGTTCCAACCGCTGTGTCTTTGTGAAGCGCAGAGTAAGTGAACACATGATCTCTGCATGTGTAGTTCCCACTGTGATGCATGGAGGAGGAGGTGCTATGGTGTGGGGGTGCTTTGCTGGTGACACACACCAATCATGTAACGATTTTCCTCCTCTTCAGACGAGGAGTATGAAGGATCGTACCAATATGCAGCGTGGTAAGTGTTCGTCATATTTTAATTTCAAACTGAACACAAACTGAAACAAACTGAAAATAACAACGATAAGAAAAACGAAACAGTTCTGTAAGGTGAACAGACACTAGACAGAAAATAAACACCCACAACCCATAGTGGGAAAACAGGCTACCTAAATATGATTCTCAATCAGAGACAATGATCGACAGCTGCCTCTGATTGAGAACCATATCAGGCCAGACATAGAAATACAACAACATAGAAAACAGAACATAGACTACCCACCCAAACTCACGCCCTGACCAATCCCTAACACAAAGACATAAAAAGAAACTAAGGTCAGAACGTGACAGTACCCCCCCCCCCCAAAGGTGCGGACTCCGGCCGCAAAACCTGAACCTATAGGGAGTCTGGGTGGGCGTCTGCCGCGGTGGCGGATCTGGCACCAACGCCGCCGACCTCGGACTGGAACCCTTGCAGCGGGCCCTGAATAGATGGGAGACTCCGGCAGCGCCGGACAGGCGGGAGACTCCGGCAGCGCCTAGTGAAGGCGACTCCGGCACCGCCAGGATGAAGACGCTCCTGGCAGCTCACTGACTACGCGGCTCCGGCAGCTCCTGACTGACGGGCGGCTCCGGCAGCTCCTGACTGACGGGCGGCTCCGGCAGCTCCTGACTGACGGGCGGCTCCGGCAGCTCAGGACAGACGGGCGGCTCCGGCAGCTCAGGACAGACGGGCGGCTCCGGCAGCTCAGGACAGACGGGCGGCTCTGGCCTGGAGAGAGAACCTGGAGGGAGGAGACGGAGAGACAGCCTGGTGCGTGGGGCTGCCACAGGACCCACCAGGCTGGGGAGACCTACAGGAGGCCTGGTGCTTGGAGGAGGCACCGGAAGGACCGGGCTGTGGYGGAGCACTGGAGCTTTGGTGAGCAGCTTTGGCACCACTCCTCCAGGCTGGATGTCCACTTTAGCCCGGACCCTCCAGAGTGCAGGCACAGGTTGAACCGGGCTGTGGGTGAGCACTGGAGATCTGGTGCATATTACTCGCACCTCTCCCTTAGGCTCAATGCCCACATTCGCCCGGGACAGGGGTGGGGCGCAGGCATTGGACGCACTGCACCCTCCCAGCGCCCCGGAGACACAGCAGGATACCCTGGGCCGAAACGGCGTACCGGAGACCAGACACCCTGAGCCGGCACAATACGCCCTGGCTGTATGCCCGCTCTCGCATGGCACTTGCGGGGGGCTGGCCTATAGCGCTCCGGGCTATGGACGCGTACTGGCGACACCGTGCGCGTGACCGCATAACACGGTGCCTGACCAGTAACCCGCTGCTTACGATAAGCACGAGGAGTGGGCTCAGGTCTCCAACCTGACTCTGCCACACTCCCCGTGTACCCCCCCCCCAAAAAATTGGGGGCTGCCTCTCGTGCCTGTCGCGCTGCCGTGCTACCTCCTCATATCGCCGCCGCTCAGCTTTCGCTGCCTCCAGTTCTTCCTTGGGGSGGCGATATTCCCCAGCCTGTGCCCAGGGTCCCTTGCCGTCTAGTATCTCCTCCCATGTCCATGAGTCCAGATTGCACTGCTCCCGTTTACCACGCTGCTTGGTCCGGTGTTGGTGGGTGTTTCTGTAACGATTTTCCTCCTCTTCAGACGAGGAGTATGAAGGATCGGACCAATATGCAGCGTGGTAAGTGTTTGTCATATTTAAGAAAAACGAAAACATATCAGGCCAGACATAGAAATACAACAACATAGAAAACAGAACATAGACTACCCACCCAAACTCACACCCTGACCAACCTAACACAAAGACATCAAAAGAAACTATGGTCAGAACGTGACAAATCAACTGGGATTGCTGGCGTGCAAGTCACACTTTCAAGTAAAAAAGAATACACTTTCACACATTCACGTGTTTACACGTTCAATGGTTCATTTGTGGCATTTATCACCCCTCATACACACATACATACACACAAACACACACACACATACAAACATTCAAGACAACACACACTTCTCTGAAAATGTCATTTCACTCTTTATTTAACTATGGTTTCTATTTGTCTTCCACCAAAAAGGAGCTCATAAAGCTCAATCCTCCAAAAATGACTGTGTCCAAATATGTGAAGGCACCAAGAAGGAGAAAGATCCAAACATGTTTTAACTCACAAGTCTGATTGAATGTTGCGATATGTTCGCACTTTTTTTATATATATTTTTTAATTTCACCTTTATTTAACCAGGTAGGCCAGCTGAGAACAAGTTCTCATTTACAACTGCGACCTGACCAAGATATAGCAAAGCAGTGCGACAAAAAACAACAACACAGAGTTACACATGGAATAAACAAGGTTACAGTCAATAACAAAATAGAAAAAAATCTATATACAGTGTGTGCAAATGAGGTAAGATAAGGGAGGTAAGGCAATAAATAGGCCGTAGTAGCGAAGTAATTACAATTTAGCAATTAAACACTGAAGTGATAGATGCGCAGAAGATGAATGTGCAAGTAGAGATACTGGGGTGCAAAGGAGAAGAAAAAAATCAACAATATGGGGATGAGGTAGGTGGATGGGCGAATGCAGATGGGCTATGTACAGGAGCAATGATCTGTGAGCTGCTCTGACAGCTGATGTTTAAAGTTAGTGAGGGAGATATGAGTCTCCAGCTTCAGTGATTTTTGCAATTTGTTCCAGTCATTTGCAGCAGAGAACTGGAAGGAAAGGTGGCCAAAGTAGGAATAGGCTTTGGGGGTGACCAGTGAAATATCCCTGCTGGAGCTCGTGATACGGGTGGGTGCTGCTATGGTGACCAGTGAGCTGAGATAAGGCGGCACTTTACCTAGCAAAGACTTATAGATGACCTGGAGCCAGTGGGTTTGGCGACGAATATGAAGCGAGGGCAAGCCAAAGAGAGCATACAGGTCGCAGTGGTGGGTAGTATATGGGGCTTTGATGACAAAACGGATGGCACTGTGATAGACTGCATCAAATTTGCTGAGTAGAGTGTTGGATGCTATTTTGTAAATGACATCGCCGAAGTCAAGGACCTAGGTATTTGCAATTATCCACATATTCTAAGTCAGAACCGTCCAGAGTAGTGATGCTGGACGGGCGGGCAGGTGTGGGCAGCGATCGGTTGAAGAGCATGCATTTAGTTTTACTAGCATTTAAGAGCAGTTGTAGGCCACGGAAGGAGAGTTGTATGGCATTGAAGCTTGTTTGTAGGTTAGTTAACATAGTGTCCAAAGAAGGTCCAGAAGTATACAGAATGGTGTCGTCTGCAATAGAGGTGGATCAGAGAATTACCAGCAGCAAGAGCGACATCATTGATGTATACAGAGAAAAGAGTCGGCCCGAGAATTGAACCCTGTGGCACCCCCATAGAGACTGTCAGAGGTCCGGACAACAGGCCGAAAATAATTGAAATTCTCAATTATTATGGATTTATCAGTGGTGACAGTGTTTCCTAGCCTCAGTGCAGTGGGCAGCTGGAAGTAGGTGATCTTATTCTCCATGGACTTTACAGTGACCCAGAACTTCTTGGAGTTTGTGCTACAGGATGCAAATTTCTGTTTGCCTGTGTATGTTGGTTTCTAACTTCCCTGAAAAGTTGCATATCTTAGGGGCTATTCGATGCTAATGCAATACGCCACAGGATGTTTTGTGCTGGTCAAGGGCAGTCAAGTCTGGGGTGAACCAAGAGCTTTATCTGTTCCTGGTTCTACATTTTTTGAATGGGGAATGCTTATTTAAGATGGTGAGGAAAGCACTTTTAAAGAATAACCAGGCATCCTCTACTGACGGAATGAGGTCAATATCCTTCCAGGATACCCAGGCCAGGTCAATTAGAAAGGCCTGCTCGCTGAAGTGTTTTAGGGAGCTTTTGACAGTGATAAGGGGTGGTAGTTTAACCACAGACCCATTACGGACACAGGTACCGAGGCAGTGATCGCTGAGATCCTGTTTGAAGACAGCAGAGGTGTATTTAGAGGGCAGGTTGGTCAGGATGATATCTATGAGGGTGCCCGTGTTTACAGATTTGGGGTTGTACCTAGTAGGTTCATTGATAATTTGTGTGAGATTGAGGGCAGCTTAGATTGTAGGACGGCCGGGGTGTTAAGCATGTCCCAGTTTAGGTCACCTAACAGTAGGAGCTCTGAAGATAGATGGGGGGGCAATAAATTCACATATGGTGTCCAGGGCACAGCTGGGGGCAGAAGGTGGTCTATAACTAATGGTGAGAGACTTGTTTCTGGAAAGGTGGATTTTTAGAAGTAGAAGCTCAAATAGTTTGGGCACAGATCTGGATAGTATGACAGAACTCTGCAGGCTATCTCTGCAGTAGATTGCAACTCTGCCCCCTTTGGCAGTTCTATCTTGTCGGAAAATGTTATAGTTAAGGATGGACATTTCTGGATTTTTGGTGGCCTTCCTAAGCCAGGATTCAGGCATCCGGGTTGGCAGAGTGTGCTAAAGCACAAACTTAGGGAGGAGGCTTCTAATGGTAACATGCATGAAACCAAGGCTTTTACAGTTACAGAAGTCAACAAATGAGAGCGCCTCGGGAATGGGAGTGGAGCTAGGCACTGCAGGGCCTGGATTAACCTCTACATCACCAGAGAAACAAAGGAGGAGTAGGATACGGGTACGGCTAAAGGCTGTAACAACTGGCCGTCTAGTGTGTTCGGAACAGAGAGTAAAAGGAGCAGGTTTCTGGGCGTAATGTACAGACAAGGGTATGGTAGGATGTGAATACAGTGGAGGTTAACCTAGGCACTGAGTAATGATGAGAGAGGTTTTGAGAGACATCATTTAGACCAGGTGAGGTCACTGCATGTGTGGGAGGTGAAACAAAAGGGCTAGCTAAGGCATATTGAGCAGGGCTGGAGGCTCTACAGTGAAATAAGACAATAATCACTAACCAAAACAGCAATGGACAACACATATTGACATTAGGGAGAGGCATGCGGAGCCGAGTGATCATTGGGACCAGTGAGAAGCTAGGCGAGCTGGAGACACAGAGATTCAGACAGCACACATGCAGATGTTCACACGTTCAACAGTTCATTTATGACATTTTAACCGTCGTACACAACAACACAAACACACACACACAACACACACACACACAACACCACACACACCCAACCACACACACACACCACACACACACACACACACACACACAACCACACACAACACACACAACAACACACACACACACACACACACACTTTATAGCTTATGTAATAGCCTAACTGAAATAACTGAGGTCAAAAAAAATAATTAAACACTAATTAATGTAAGCCAATGAAACAATGTTATAATTTGGTTGAAGTGTTGTGTTTATACTGTATCAGTACAGGCATTATAGCCCCACCTTGACAGATGATAAACAGTGCTGGGGTCCTGATTGTACAGTGGTTATTAATTTTGGAGTGAATTCCATTAAAGCAACTGTTTGTAACTGAATTTCAGACTTTCACACGTTGTATTGTTATAATAAACTTGGTGAATGGTAAATGAAAGTATATATATTACACACATTCCAATATCAAGTCACATCTCAACATTTTTTTTAATATAAATATACGAGAAAAGAAATAAAAAACACAGGTTCACAAATTCACAATGCAGATTTCACATGTTCAACGGTTCATTTATGGCATTTATCACCCCTCGTACACACAACACACCAACACACACACAAACACACACACACACACACAAACACACACAACACACCCACAACACACACAACACACACACACCACCACACACATGTGCACATTGTACTTATACTCACGTTCTCTGAAATGTCATTCCACTCTTTAATTAACTATGGTTTTTTATTGGTCTCACACAAAGGAGCTCATAAAAATCATTCTCAAAATAAAACTACCGTAAGTCGAGTTTGAGACCAGCCAGGGCTTTCCGTTCTATATTCTGTATTCTGACTTATGCAGGTCTAATATTATGAGCTGCCATGAGGAAAAGATTTTGCAGCATCTAGTTTCATACACACACAGACACGCACGCGCAGCACGCACCGCACGCAGCACGCACGCAATACAACCACAACACACAAACACAACACACACACACACACCAAACAACCACCAACACACACACACAGAGACAACACACACTCATGTGTGCATTGTACTTATACTCACGTTTCTCTGAAAATGTCATTCCACTCTTTAATTAACTATGGTTTATATTGGTCTGTCATCAAAAAAGAGCACATAAAACTAATTCCTCCAAAGATACCTACCGGTAGCTTTTGTATGAGTGAGTGTGTGTGTGTGTGTGTGTGTGTGTGTGCATAAAGACATCTTTGCCATTGCACTATGCCTATTCAAGTGAGAAATTATCACTTTAAGAGTCCTCTGAATCCTGAGTGACATTTTTACTGCTGTCCCATCACCATTGGAATTAGATTCCTTTGCAAAAGCAAAGTGCACCTTGTAATTATCCAATTCAGATGTCTCCATTTTAGTTTGAAGCGTGACCAGACATCTCCTCTATTGCAGCTAAAGGAGTCAAACTGAAGGTCAGAACTATTGTTATGCAGAAAATGACCATGAGAAAATAACAGGCAGGGATATTGTGGGTTATGTGATTCTTTACCACTGGAACGCTCTTATAAAATACTGATTCATTATCGGATGGTGTTTACCCTAGAAAAGAAAAGTATGTGATAACATTTTTTAGTAGAAGAATCCTCACGTGAGCAGACTTCTTTCAGCGCTTCTTGATGGATAACCTCATTATAGCAGTGAAATATTGGGCAGACAAATTCCCCAAAACAATACTGTTTTATTAATGTAACAGCAGGTATTCTTACATTTGCCTTGTTATAAATTATTCCATGGAAAATCCTAATTTGAAACAACTGAATACCTGCTGTTGCCTCTAGAGAGGGCTATACCGTCATGGCCAAGTGTCACTGTCATGTTTAGGCCTGTGTTGTTGAGGTATTTGGTTTTGGTTTTGCCAAAAACAGCTACAGTAGATGGCATTGGGAGTACTACATACTTAGATTGTGTCATTTCTGACGGTTAGCCAATTCCATTGAGTGATGCTGTCTTTCATAAACCTCCTGCTTTCTTCTTATTAAATATCAAATGTATTTTATGACCAATATATTCCTAGTATACGTTGCTACGGTTGTGCTTACAAGATCCAAAGCATGCTTTTGATGTTGGATTTTAAATGCCTGGATCGATGAGAGTAAAAGCTGTATACTGAGCCGATACTGAGCTAGTAGCTGTACAAATGATTCTCACGAGGAAGGGAGAGAGAAAGGAAGACATTGTTCTGATAAATACTTGATGAATCTTCTTGAATATATATATATATATATGTGGATGAGTAAGAAATAGCCAATGTTTTCTTGCTAGCCACAGCTGTGGATCTGCTTCAGGGAACCCTAATGGGAAGACTTTGAGAACAATGAGTTTAGAGAAGGGAAGGCGGAAGAGAACAGATAGACAGAGAGAGAGAATAAGGAGAGAGAGGAAGAGGAGAGAGAGAAAGGCAAGAAGAGAGAAATAAGAGAGAGAGAGAAGAGACGAGAGACAAGAGAGACGGAGAGATGAACGGAGACGAAGAGAGAGAGAGAGAGAGAGAAAGGCAGAGAGATAGAGGCAAAGAGAGAGGGAGGCAGAGAGATAGAGGCAAAGAGAGAGGGAGGCAGAGAGATAGAGGCAAAGAGAGAGGGAGGCAGAGAGCAGATCTGTATTTCCTCTCTAAGGACCCTGGCACATATTGAGAAGCCCCAGTGCAACATCCTAAAAAAGGAAACATACTGTATTATCAAAATGCAAATTGGAGACAAGAGAGCAGTGCTTCGTTGTTCCACACTGAGAAGATTTAAAAAAGATTGATTGGGATAAATCCTAGCAGATATTCTCTACAAACAAATGTATTGATACTTGTCTGAGGGTTGGTCCATACCGTACCATTATGTCAAAACAGTAACACAAAGTGTCATGACCTTACCGTTAACAAGATAAAACCTACAGTACAAACATCAAATGAATGTATGTTTTCAGTGGTTGATATATGCCATTTCTACCTCGTGCTACATCAGATATGCAAAGGGGTCTTTTGTTCCTCCACAAAATTCAGTTTCAAGCTATTTTCCATTCTATTGTATTTTTGTGCCTGAAAGTAGTGCAAGCAATGCCCTTCCCCACCCCCGTCCACCATCCTACATGCCAGTCAACTAGGATCAAACACCGTGGCTGCATATTTTGTTGTGCGCAATCAACTGCCTGAGGCTTGTTGGCAGTGAGTCCATGCACAATACTGTACAGTGTAATCGATAAATCATAATTTTTTAAAGTCCCAATGCAGTCAAAACATGATTGTCCTGTATTGTCCTGTATACAGTGAGCTCAAAAAGTATTGGGACAGTGACAATTTTTTTTTTTTTTGGCTCTGTACTCCAGCACTTTGTATTTGAAATTATACAATGACTGGTCCCCTAAAATGGGGGGATAATCTACAAAACGGGCTGTAATTTCTAAACAGTTTATCCGATATGGATGTAAATACCCTCAAATTAAAGCTGTCAGTCTGCCCTTTAACCTCATAGTCATTGTATCATTTCAAATTCAAAGTGCTGGAGTACAGAGCCAAAGCAACAAAAACATGTGTCACTGTCCTAATACTTTTGGATCTTACTGTATATTTCCACGCTATGTGGTTGGAATAATACTGTGAAATTGTGAACATTTTGATAATGCCCTTTTAGTGTAAGAGCTGTTTGAAATGACCGCCTGAAARTGCATCCTGTTTTGATGGGATGGAGTTTTGGCCTGCCTAGTGACATCACCAGGCGGAAAACAAGTTAATAGACCAATAAGAAAGAGAGTTCCAAACCTCTCTGCCAATAACAGCTAGTTTTCAGTTTTCCCCTCCTCACCACTCGCAGACAGTCCTAGCAAAATTATTGCTTGAGAAATTGCTCTTTGCTAAGAAGCTATTGTTTATTTTTGACCATTGTAATTGAAAACGATCACAAGGTACTAACTACATTGTTACATTTCAAGTTTTAAGGTCATGCGCACAAGTACCCAACAACGATATATGTTACCCAGAAATGATATGATATTGAGATAAAAACGGCTGCATCTGACCTTTAAAGTCTTAATTTCCAATAGTTTCACACACAGTGCAGGCTTTGAGTCCATGGTCCACCTGCTACAAGCCTGCTTGATCAAACAACAAACAAGCTAGTGTCAGACCTTTCCCCTCTCCCTGGTATCAACATGCACCTCTACAAGTCAACTGCTATATTGCTCACAGTTCAAAACTAATTACCACAGAATATGTCAGTGGAAGCCCATCATTGGTTATATATGTAGATCTGCCCTTCATCCAGCAGATAACTGGATGCTGAAATGAACACAACGTAACCGTCTCATTTGGATTCAGGTCCTGCGGCAGTGGTGACCTCTCTAGGCGAACTTACTTGGCTTGGAAATCTTGGTGTATTTGGAAAGCAAATGATCTGTGCTCAGTGTTCAACAAGTCTATTTCCCTTTCTATCTCTGAGAATTATACTATTTGTTTAATCCATTCGAGCAGAAAGTGGATTTTGCTGTTGTTGGAAAAGGGTAGCCTTTAAAATGTTTGACATTTTGTGTCTGAAGTGAACAATGTCACTCCATTAATGCACATTAGCATGAAATTCACCAGTTGGGGTAACTGTTGGTGTTTCTCAGCATGCGCATTTCCATATACAGTAAAAGGATCCATGAGCACCAACATGTGAAGTCACAGAAGCATGTCAAATTGGATGTCAAATGAAAGCTAAGAGTCTATATTTTTGAGACATTAAGGCATATGTATATTTTCAATCATTTTCCATCCACAAAATAAGGAATAAGCAAAGGCTTTGATTTCTGGCCAAACAGATGGAAAAGGGTTCTTAGACACCACCTACCAGAAAAGTCTTAAAAGGTACTAGAAATACATCAAAACACAACAATGTTGAAGTAAAGACCATTGCCAACTACATTGAACAAAAATATAGATGCAACATGCAACGATTTCAAAGATTTTACTGAGTTACTGTTCATAAAAGGAAATCAGTCAATTGAAATGAATTAATAAGGCCCTAATCTATGGATTTCACATGACTGGAACATGTGGATCAGAAAACCAGTCAGTATCTGGTGTGACCAACATTTGCCTCATGCAGTGTGACACATCTCCTTCGCATTGACTTGATCAGGCTGTTGATTGTGACCTGTGGATTGTTGTCCCACTCCTCTTCAATGGCTGTGCGAAGTTACTGGATATTGGTGAGAACTGGAACACGTTGTTGCACATGTCGATCCAGAGCATCCCAAACATGCTCAATGGGTGACATGTCTGGTGAGAATACCGGCCAAGGAAGAATTGGGACATTTAGAGATTCCAGGAATTGTGTACAGATCCTTRGATATGGGGCCATGCATTATCATGCTGAAACACGAGGTGATTGCGGCAGATGAATGTTACGACAATGGGCCTCTGCATTGACATTGCCATTGATTAAATGCAATTGTGTTCATTGTCCGTAGCTTATGCCTGCCCATACCATAACCCCACCGCCACCATGGGGCACTCAGTTCACAATGTTGAAATCAGCAAAACGTTTGCGATGCCATACACTTTGTCCGCCATCTGCCCGGTACAGTTGAAACCGGGATTCATCCTGAAGAGCCCACTTCTCCAGCCTGCTTGTGGCCATCGAAGGTGAGCATTTTCCCACTGAAGTCGGTTACGACGCCGAACTGCAGTCAGGTCAAGACCCTGGTGAGGACGATGAGCACACCGTTGAGCTTCCCTGAGACAGTGTGTAAAAATTATTTTAGTTTGTGTAAAAATGATTCAGTTGTGCAAACCCAAGGTTTCATCAGCTGTCCGGGTGGCTGGTCTAAGACAATCCCGCAGGTGAAGAAACCGGATGTGGTCTGCTGTTGTGAGGCCGGTTGGACATACTGCCAAATTATCTAAAACGACGTTGGAGGTGGCTTATGATAGAGAAATGAACAATACATTATCTGGCAACAGCTCTGGTGGACATTCCTGCAGTCAGCATCCCAATTGCATGCTCCCTCAAAACTTGAGACATCTTGTGACAAAACTGCACATTTTAGAGTTGCCTTCTACTGTCCCCAGCACAAGGGGAACCTGTGTAATGATCATGCTGTTTAATCATCTTCTTGATATGCCACACCTGTCAGGTTGATGGTTTATCTTGGCAAAGGAGAAATGCTCACTAATGTAAACAACAGAATGTAAACAAGTCTGTTACCAAATCACTAATGGAATTACTTCAATTGAATTGGCTACAATGGGAAATCATCATAGTCACAAACCACAGATGGGGCACTTGCTACTTTCCTCACTGGCATACTGTTATGTTCAGTCATAACTGTTTTATTTCTCTTTCTGTTATCTGGTGGTCAAAACAAGAATGTGAAAACAGTCTGGTCTCTCTCCCTCTCCATCTCCAGTTAATTTCACCTTTCCCGGTTCTTACTGACACCTACCATGACACCTACCCTCTTTCCATTTACTGTAACCAGGATATACACCCACTGAGCACCAACTGACATTGGATGTCCATGGCGTTGAAAAGTAGTTGACATTTTTAGGTCCGGTCCCGCCATAATTTCAACGTCCACAGACTTGGCCAAAACATAGAAGTCCATGATTGGTTCTGAACCTTTCATACAGTAGATATAAACTCAAAAAAGAAACGTCCCTTTTTCAGGACCCTGTCTTTCAAAGATAATTCGTAAAAATCCAAATAACTTCACAGATCTTCATTATAAAGGATTTAAACACTGTTTCCCATGATTGTTCAATGAACCATAAACAATTAATGAACATGCACCTGTGGAACGGTCGTTAAGACACAAACAGCTTACAGATGGTAGGCAATTAAGGTCACAGTTATGAAATCTTAGGACACTAAAGAGGCCTTTCTACTGACGCAGAAAAACACCAAAAGAAAGATGCCCAGAGTCCCAACTCATCTGCGTGAACGTGCCTTAGGTATGCTGCAAGGAGGCATAAGGACTGCAGATGTGGCCAGGGCAATAAATTGCAATGTTCTTACTGTGAGACGCCTAAGACAGCGCTACAGGGAGACAGGACGGACAGACAATCATCCTCACAGTGGCAGACCACGTGTAACAACACCTGCACAGGATCGGTACATCCGAACATCACACCTGCGGGACAGGTACAGGATGGCAACAACAACTGCCCGAGTTACACCAGGAATGCACAATCCCTCCATCAGTGCTTAGACTGTACGCAATAGGCTGAGAGAGGCTGGACTGAGGGCTTGTAGGCCTGTTGTAATGTAGGTCCTCACCAGATATCACCGGCAACAACGTCAGCTATGGGCACAAACCACAAACCCAACCCTGGACTAGACAGGACTGGCAAAAAGTGCTCTTCACTGACGAGTCGCGGTTTTGTCTCACTGGGGTGATGGTCGGATTCGCGTTTATCATGGAAGGAATGAGCCTTACACCGAGGCCTGTACTCTGGAGCGGGATCGATTTGGAGATGGAGGGTCCGTCATGGTCTGGGGTGGTGTGCCACAGCATCATTGGACTGAGCTTGTTGTCATTGCAGGCAATCTCAACGCTGTGTGTTACAGGGAAGACATCCTCCTCCCTCATATGGTACCCTTCCTGCAGGCTCATCCTGACATGACCCTCCAGCATGACAATGCCACCAGCCATACTGCTCGTTCTGTGTGTGATTTCCTGCAAGACAGGAATGTCAGTGTTCTGCTATGGCCAGCGAAGAGCCTGGATCTCAATCCCATTGAGCACGTCTGGGACCTGTTGGATCGGATGGGTGAGGGCTAGGGCCATTCCCCCCAGAAATGTCCGGGAACTTGCAGGTGCCTTGGTGGAAGAGTGGGGTAACATCTCACAGCAAGAACTGGCAAATCTGGTGCAGTCCATGAGGAGGAGATGAACTGCAGTACTTAATGCAGCTGGTGGCCACACCAGACACTGACTGTTACTTTTGATTTTGACCCCCCCTTTGTTCAGGGACACATTATTCCTTCTCTGTTAGTCACATGTCTGTGGAACTTGTTCAGTTTATGTCTCAGTTGTTGAATCTTGTTACGTTCATACAAATATTTACACATGTTAAGTTTGCTGAAAATAAACGCAGTTGACAGTGAGAGGACGTTTCTTTTTTTGCTGAGATTATATGTTTCAAAAGTTTGGACGGCACAGTTCTGTACAGTACAGTAGAGTACAGTAGAGAACAGTATAGTAAAGTACAGTAAAGTAAAGTAAATAAAAAAGTATTCCACAGTACAGAACAGCAGAGTTCAGTACAATACACTACAGTAGAGCACACTTGAGTAAAGTATGATGTTCTACTGTATTGTACTGTACTCTACTGTATTGTACTGTACTGAACATATCTACTATACTGTACTGTACTGAACTCTACTCTACTCTATTGTGATGTGCTGTGCTATGCGGTACTGTACTGTACTGTACTGTGCTCTACTGTGCTGTACTGTGATGTACAAACTTGTGAAACATAGACGTCCATGATTGGTTCAGATTTGGTTTTGCCCGGACCAACCAAATGCGGTCTTGTTTGGGGGTGGAGGTCATTAGAATAATAGTATATAGAATAATAGCCAAATATGCAAAGGAGGATATTGCATATTTCTACTTTTGTGTACCTATTCAGGATACATCACCATAAACAGAATGATATTCATATCCATAATTATGCATGGCTGTGTAGTACAGATCAGTGGCCCATGATGTAATTCTCTTACCGTAATTTTATTACCAGGTGTAAATCCACCTATCTTAATGTAATTTGATAACCAACCTTTTTTAAAGTCAAGGTGTCATGTCATATGTGACACCCCATTATTTCTGCAGACATCTTTGATTCTTAATTCGCAGCAGATATTTAACAGAGTTTTTGGAAAACAAGGTCACTAAAAACTGTTAGATTTTACAGATTTTCTGTTACAAACTTTGCATCTGCCTAGTTCTTCCAGTAAATTAGTTTTTATAAAATGTTCAGTAGAAATTTGTGCATAGAGTTGTATGGTTTGATAAACTTTGAAATGAATGCTTTCTGTTGGGTAACATTTTGATGTGAGTCTTTGTGTAATTCCTTTACTGTGGAATTGCCCGCATACAATTTTGGAATTAGGCTATTGTAATGTAAATTAACAAACACCAGGAAATAAAATGTAAATCTAGGGAAAGTAATGACATCACTGTTAATTCAACTGAAATTAATAGGTACAGAATGCCATGGTGCACAGAGGAATAAATCAGCATGCTATCTTATTTGGCAACACAAAAGAATGGCAAGACATTATTTAAAAACAAGAAAACTTGCTAATTAGAAAACAGAGATTCAAATCATTCTCCACGAAGGTCACCTCCCTGTAATTGAAACTTGTTTTCACATTTCACATTACATCCTGCGGTGTAATGTTTTTGCAAAGAACAAATAAATCAATTCCAGGAATGCTACTGTGAAAAATCTACTTAACACACGAATCAAGAGAATAATGACTACATTAGACATGCTGCTCAATCAAAATGAAGGATGAGCATGTTGTGTTATGGTATCAAATGTATGGCATCGTAATATCAGGGAAATGTTTTGTTGTGATCAACATTTATGAGGAATTCTAAAGCTACAGTTGAATCAAGCCAGCCAAACAAAGCTCTATTCTTTCATATGCACCCGATTAAGTGTAAAACGCACACATTTCATATAATTCAATTTACTTGATGCCACTTTTGTGGGATGTTTCTTTATTCTCAAACTTGGCAGACAATTATTGTGATACTCCAACCCCGTCACACACGTCTATATTCCAAGTCGATAGGTCTCTCCCCATGAGTTTGGTTGCCTCAAGGTACTTCTATAGCCAACCAGTATCGCTGGATTTTCTGCCTCTGCATTTTTGTCTGGTTGCTGTCCAAGGTCCTGAAACAGCAGTGAGAGGTTTACAGGTTCACATACTGAACAAGCACATCTTTTCTCACTTCTGTTAAAAAATCMGTATAAATATACAAACTTGCATAACTTTTTTATTCTAACATTTACATTTTAGTCGTTTAGCAGACGCTCTTATCCAGAGTGACTTACAATTAGAGCGTTCATCTTAAAATAGCTCGGTGAGACAACCACATATCTCAGTCCTAGTAAGTACATTTTCCCTCAATAAAGTAGCTATCAGCAAAGTAAGTGCTAGTAGGAAAAGACAAGTGCAGGTAATTTTATTTTACTTATTTATATATTTTTTTACATAATGTATTTTGCATGCTCAATAATGCCCTCACCTTCTTTTCTCTCTTTCTCTGTGTGAGTTAGGATGAAGTCAAATACAATCCTCACTATGCCTGCAAGATCAGGCCCAGACAACTATTTCTATAGGATAAACAACCAGCGAACAGCCCATGCTTACAATCTTCTGAGAAGATTGAAACTCTAAAGTATGTATTTGTGAAAGGGGCGACTGAAGAACATAAGGGCATTATATTTGCTCGAGGGACAGAACATAGAAACCTCTGCTCCCACTGAAGACAAGTAACTTTGAAGTTACATTATGGACCATAACCATGTCTGATATAAGGAGATGAAAAGAGCAGGCTATTAAAACAGAATCTTACGTAATGCTATTTTATTCACAGGCAATGGAAAAGTTACCCAGTAATTTCATGAAGATATTATTACATTTTTGTCGCTATGTGTTAGCCAGATGGGTTTAAAAGTATTCTCTTTTCCTACAAAGTTCCATTTGAAACCCTAATTATTTGACACACCATTTGAATTTAGTCCATTTCACTGATAAGCATGACAACTGAAGTGGATTCAATAGTTATTTTTCCATTTTGTTTACCAAAGGAAAATCGCTCTTTTATGTTTTAAAGGACATGCAAGCTCTTAAAGACGGACGGAAATGGTCACTCTGACTGACCAGGGCAAGGAGTTTGCACCATTGTGCCACACCATTGTGTTCATTATTAGGGTAAACAAACCAAAAGGACAAAATCTTGTGCCAGGGGAACACAGCTCTTTAAAGTAACACAGCAGTGAAATGCAGGCTTCATCATAGTAGCCTACTGTGTTTTGATATTTTTGGAAAGCAGGTGTGTGGATTTGTATTCTGCCTATGCCATCTGATTGAATCACAGCTACTTAAAACTGTTGAAGCAATTTAAAAGGTACATCCACAATCAACAGAGTCAACATTCTGTGCTAATCAGTGAATCAGGTAGTGTATACCTTCACTTGTCTGACATACATGGTGTTTAGCTGTAATTGTGAGAGTGTACTGTAGCTAGCTGTGATGTATTCTGTGGGCATGCTCTACTGTGTCAGTCTGAGCAGATGAGACGCTTATCTGTGGAGGCTTTTCTACTCTAATTGAATCTCAGTGCTTCAAGTACAATAAACTCACTATATTCCCAGGCTTTCTCTGCATAAATCTCTAGTATGGTGCATGAGTAAATGAGCTCGGAATTCCAAATCATCTTTGTTTCAACAAAGCGTATTGTTTAATTGTATTGTTATCATGTACTGTGTTGAGTCTAATCTGTTGTTACTGTCATGGTGAGATATATTGTTTAGTTATTTTTTCTAGATTTTTTTTTTTAGACAGGGTGTAGGTAACATACTGTACCCCATCCTTCCTCACCAAGCCCAAGGCTGGAATAGGGAAAATATAATAAGATGTTTAATTGGATCGGGCAATTTTTAAATACACCCCTCTCCTTTATTCTTATAAATATTCAATTTGATCTGTTGTCTCAGTATGAGGTCTCAGTGCATCCAGAACTACACAGAGAACTACCTTCAATCACTGGTATCTCAATCATGCAGTATATTACTTCACAAGGTAATGAACATATCTAAAAAGATTATTGTAGAGTTATGGCAGGCCTCCAAAAACCATAGGTTTTTACTGCTCACTGATTAGGTTTTGTATGCCTGCTAAACTGTGCATAAATAATGCATGTAAATAGTTTAATTGTCTTCTAGCCTCAGTATTCAAATTCCAACAGTTCCCGGTAGCCTGTGGTCCTGGAGGGATTTGCTGCACGTAGGCGTACATGTTTTGGTGGAGATGTCCCCGATTCCCTGAAGGCGTAGTTTCAGAGGAATGGTGGCATTGGAGGATGGCCCAGGATCGTTTTTCCACTTCATTTCCACCATGTTTCTCCTCTCAGGCTGCATCCTGCTCCACTCTGCTCTGAGGCTGAGCAGAATGTTAGTGCAGGGATCAGAGACAGTACTGGAGTGGCCCTGCTCGGTAACCACATGGAACGCCCCTCTCTCTCCTCCCCCTCAAACAAACACAAAAAAACCTGAGCATAAATAAAAGATGCAGTCCTAGAATACGACAGACCAGAAACAGATGTAAAAGCAGGGTTATGCCCCCAGCCTAGGGACATTGTTGAAGTATCTCACGTTCATGCTGCTGTGTTTATTCTAATGTTCACAATGAGCTGTGTGGTGAACAGCGAAATAATCCTAACTCATTCTGATCTCATTCTTCAGAACATATTCATCCAAATTATATTATACCGGTGCTTATTTTTGCCTGCATGGTTAATATTAGCAGCAAGAGGCCAGCACATTCATTAGTTGCTGAAAGAGCACTTTCCCCATGATACTATAGAGGAGAATGTAGTGTACGTAGAGGACAAGATATGCGTTAGATATACTGTATGCTCATGGTGTGTTTTACCTTAAGTGTCAGCGCTGCCATTTTATACAACATCAGTAGCAGTGCTGCTGGCCCACTGAGCATCCTTGTGAAAGTAGCCACAGTATTGTTTTCACTCTACATGCTAATGTGCTGGAGCTGATGTTATTGATCACTTTAAAAGCTTTAAAAAAAAAAYAAAGAATTTTCCTCAACTTTACCAAATCGTGTTAGCGGACCATTTGTGGAAGCATTGAGCAGTACAGACTCATTCTTTTTATAATATAGACAGTATATACCGTAGCTCCAAACCCCTTGCAAGAAATGTGCCTTTTCTTAACATGCCACATACAGTAAAGCAGGATCAGTGGACCTCCCACAACACACTGGCATCACATGACTCTATAATCCCTACCCAAATCACCACTACCCACATTAACCTCACGAAGCACAGCCAGCAACCCACTACAATTCAATCAACTGTTATCATACTTAAAATAACTATGATGGACCATGATTCTGAGCTGACTGACCACGACCATTATGCAAACTATGAACTCTTGCCCTGCACTTTATCTATCTATATTTCTTTCCATTATCTTTATACTAAAGTAAGAGTTTAGCTGGGCACATCGCCCTCATAGCCCTCGAGTTTTAACCGAGTGAATATCATGCTCAAGTGCACAGGCAAGGGGGGTGCAGTAAGTGGAGGTAGATTTACCCCCTTCACGGCTTGTTCCCTCCAGAAAGGTTTGTTCCCCTAATGCCCAGTCATCCACCTAATGGCCTCTCTGTTTAATACAATTAATAGCCATTAGTGTTTTTCCAGTTTTGTTTTCACTTGAGAAACTTTGTACAAATAAAACTGCTCAGGGGTAACTAACAGCCTTGAGTGGATTTTTTTTTTAATGTTACTAGCGGTGGGAATAGTATCTCAGCACACAATTATATACATGCAATAGCACCCAAATTAATTACCTGTTTTATGATCTGGCACATTGTTATTTTGTGAAGAGAAAAAGAAGACCTCATATGTGACATCGAGACATGACCACACAACAAAGCCTATTAGCATATTATTTCTGGTTGAGAAACTGTATGCGGTGTGGATTTCAGATTCGCAGCACGCACAGCTATTTATTTTACGCTACTGGGGGTGTGCTGTATAATTATGCAACAATAAAGTATAATATCTGCAGTTATATGGCCTTATGAAAACAGTACAATAGTTATGATATACATGAAAGAAACAGCCTTAAGTATGGGTGCCCCAGCGCACAATGGAAACAGAAGGGGAATAAATAATGTATGTGTTTTTCCACAAATGCACCATAATAGATTGCCCTGACCATGGTTATTTTTACATAATAGATTTTGTGAAGAGAGAGAAGAGGAAGAGAGAGAGAGAGAGAGAGGAGAAGAGAGAGAGAGAGGAGAGAGAAGAGAGAAAGAGAGAGAGAGAGAGAGAGAGAGAGAGAGAGAGAGAGAGAGAGAATTAATAGTCCTTGAATGGTTTTGTACATACACCTATACCACCTATCCTATAATGTTAAGTTATCAAATAATACAAGATGCACTAAGTGCATATTTTTGCTTGGACGTGTCTTTTGCATCTAATATTTCTTTATTAGAATTGATCTCAAGGAGTCGTGAACAAAAGCTTTGGAAAACATGAGTGATGATCAAACAAGTAAATAAAGATTGATGTTTAAATTGAAAATAGATATGAGTGCTATACACCCCAAAATATGCTGTGTTAAAAACCACCCAATTTGAGTTATTTGGTAATCCAGCGCTGGGTAATTACTGGACAAAAAACACACGGGTTATTTTGACCCAGCCAGTTGGGTTGCATAAATAACCCAACATGTTACCCAAACATGGGTTCATTTAACCATCAGTTGGGTTTTTATTCACTTTCATGCTGGGTTTACCCAGCAGCTGGGTCTTTTTTAATGTAATCCATAGGTTATTTTCAGGAGTCGTGGCCTATTAGGGGCGTGGCTTTCATGTAGTAATTTTTGGCCAGCTATGAGAGTAAATGTCATTCCTGTTCATCATGTTAAGTTTGATTTTCCTGGAATATTTATAATATTAATACAATTATATTTACATTATTATAACGAAGTAGTAACTATCCCAACATCGGGATGTGCATAGGCTCTTGAGGAACTCATACACTTGTGTAAGGCTCATAAAAGCTACAAAAGTGTCAGTCTTTAACCTTAAAGTGATAAAAAATACAACAGAACAGATGAATCTGCATGACTTTTACACTCACTGGTGGCCAATAATAACTATCTGAAACCCACATGCCCCTACTAAGCCACACCTCCAGTCTTTTGATCTGAGCCGCTGGGTCATACTGTATCTCAATAACCCAGCAACAATAACCCAGCATCAACAACCCAACCTTGCTCTTTTTTAAAGAAAACAACCCAACTAAGTGACACAATGCATGCAACCTAGCAGCTGGATCATCCAAACAACCTAGCATTGTGTACATCACCCTTTCTGAAAATGCATGTAGAAATGCAATGTGAAACATGAGTATGATATTATTTTTAAGTGGTGGCATTACAAACCAGCCCTTATGGCAAAAAAGGTCAAATACAAGTTTGGCATCAGTGATGCCAGTGTTTAAACGTTTAGGAATGCACGTAATGTGCTTCCCCGATGCTGCTGTTAGAGAAAATTGAAATTGTAAAAGCAATGTGTCCCCCAGCATGTACACAATGCCTCTCTCCCTACCAGTGTTTACTACCGTGGCACAGATTCATTGTTCTCATCAAACATTGTTGTGTGCAATCTTGACTACGTGCTCAAATCTATAATGTTTTCTACCCATCTTCAAGAAAGCAGGAGTCTCCACACTGAATGGCATTTAATGCAAGGTGCAAAAGACTGAGGCCAGGGAGGACAATGTGATGTGAGAAAAGGCTCTTGTTTTACATCCAGTTGCATTTCCATACCCTCGGGGAGAGAGAGAAGCATGTATTTAAGCATGATCCAACTCCAGCCTGAGGAATACGCATAGCGTTACAGTGGGAGACAGGGAGAGACAAGTTAATGTGACACAGACCGCAGCACATACAATTGAGACAATGACCACTCTGAAGCAGTGCAAGACTAGCACCAGTAGTAGTGTGAATGCTATCACTCTGAGGCAGCATAAGACTAGTCTAGTAGTCTTACCACTACTGATGCTATATGAATGCTATCACTCTGAGACAGTGTACCACTAGTACCACTAGTGATACTATGAATACAGAACTATCAAATGTATTTACTGTGAGGTGGCATGTGGTTCGCTTGTGTCTTTTTGTGCTAAGCTGTCATGCCATCAAAGATGCCAAGTAGTCCTTATCTGTAATTTCTTCATCTAGTTGACAGACAGTCATAATGCTATACTGTATTCTCTAAGTCTGATGTATAGACTGCATTCAAATAAGACCAATGTCCATAAGAGGCCATTATTAACGGTTTTCTAACTTAACTCATAAATCTTGCCTTGATCTTACAGGAGCTGAAAAGTGACCTTAATTTTCAATCAAGATATATTCAATTTTTCCCCTTAGGAGAACAAAATGTCCCAGTAGAAAAGTACTGTAAAATGCATTGGTGCTATACCTCATATTTATAGCTTTGCATAAAGGGATCATGGTAATTATGTGCATGCAGACAGCTGTTGGTTGGAGCATGGTGATATCATGCTCTTTGGTCTCACATGGATCAGAGCATGTCATAAGGATGACATACTGTAGATTCCCTGTAACACAGTTCATCATAACAACTTCATTTAGCATAGAGTATTTCATCAGATCACCAGGGATGATGCCTGCCTCTTGTAACAGAGGTGATCGTATTGCAGCCACGCACTGTATATTACCCCACCGGCTCCAGACAGTATTTTTGGCTTGATTTACAACGGGTGTGGACTGTTAATTACCGGGTGACATTGAAAAGCACAGAGGATTTATGATATTCAGCGACCTCCCTTGTGGCAGCTACAGGAGATGAGCACCACAATGGTGAACATCAATGTGTGAGGGGGACAAAACAACATTTCCCTGTTTCTCACAGCAAGGCTTTAAAAGCCACAGGCCTAAACATATTTAGCCTTGTTCCAGGCAGCAAAGAGGCAAAGACCATTTCCCCCTCATATACTTAATAGCCCCACAGTCTGTCACTCTTAACCACAGTTTTACCCTTGTACAGTACACTACACTGAGTATCCACAGATACTTTAGACACTATAAATCACACGTTTCCATCGATGCGGTATTAATGCATTTTCTCATTTGGGGGCTGGCTAGTGGTTTCTCATCACAATCCTGTCATGGGAAGAAGCCAGGATGTAATCCGCTTGCTATTGGGGATGTATTTCTACATCATTATGTTTCCGTGGTCATGAACTTGCATCTGAAAGACATATGAACATTAAATATGCTGAAGTTTCGTTTAATCATGAGTTGCCATGGTGAAAATGTTACTTAATAATGTCGTCAGTTGGTTCGTAGTTTTCTCTATGACTCCTCCCATATTCACAATGGCTGCCAGTTCTTTTGGCAAGGTGGGTCTGTATTTTCCTTCTCCAGATGTCAGGCTTTCACAATGATACTAATATGCCGGAAGCTGTAAAGCATGCTTTTAGCTCRATTGCCTCTCATTATAACATATAAGAACAAGATGTCCAGACTGCCTAATTGCTTTAGAGCATATTCATTATTCACTTATCCATTCAAATGAGTGCTTCTGCAGGGTACTATGACATCCTCTTTGACAATACTTAAATGCTACAGCACGGGTGGATGATATAGAACCAGATCACATTATTCAGACATGCTATGACTGGACCAATGTAAAGAAAAGGAACCCAACAGTATTTAAGAATCCCAACGCGTCTATAAGAGGTGCTGCAGAGATCTGTCCCAGAAATAGCTGCTTAAGCGTGAAAAGGGATTAGATCTATGTGGATAGGAAGAAAAATGTATGTTTTCAATAATGATATGTTTATGTTTGCCGTTCAACAAAACAATTGTTTATGGAAGCATAAAACCTAAAAAATACCCATAGCATAAAAGTCTGGAAGAATTTTAACACAAATTGGTCATAACTGTGTCATAACTCAAGTATTTGGTACTATACTGAAAGGGTTAATCAGGTACACAATTCAGTAACCTCACATTGTCTGTTCCTATAGATAGGGAAGGATGGAGTCCATGGACAGGCATCAGAGATGAGATTTCTCAGTCAAGCACAGAGTGGTTGGCATTAAGTCGTGATTTAAAATCAGGTACCTTCTGTAATTTGTACCATATATCTATCTGCTCACTGTTTACAGACCTCCAACAACAATGTCCATTTTGCTCCATTCTTTTCAAATTCAATGAGATGTGGTTTCATGAAAGGAGCTGGGCTGCAAAAAGGAGAGCAGGAAGAGAAAGCGGGGAGAGTAAACAATGATGAGCCATGAAAGGGTCAGGGTTGGGATGCCTACACAGCCTAGATGACATTTAAGACTTTTCCTCTGGTTTTTGCATGGGTAAAAAAGGGACAGGGACGTGGAGTATAAACCTTTTCATCTGAAGTTTGATCTTTCCCCGAATACAGTCATCTTACAAGTAGAAAGGCTGGCCAAAAGGTTTTCTTGATAGCTGAGAAAGTCCGGTGCTACAGATAAGGAAGTGGATTATACTTCCGAACATAAAGGAAAAGAGGCAAAAAAACACCTGTATTTTCTACCAAGCTGTTATAGGCTTTGATCAGAGAATGAACCCTCTTTTGAAGCACAAAGACATTCTTACAAAGCTCTTTCTATTAGATAGAGTGGCAGGTAGCCTAGTGGTTAGGGCGTTGGGCCAGTAAACGAAAGGTTGTTAGATCGAATCCCCGAGCTGACAAGGTAAAAATCTGTTGTTCTGCCCCTGAACAAGGCAGTTAACCTACTGTTCCTAGGCTGTTGTTGTAAATAAGAATTTGTTCTTAACTGATTTGCCTGGTTAAAAATACACAAGCTAGCTGCTAGTCCTAATTTTTGTTTTAATCTAAATCAACAAATGTTCAACATGCTCGATCGATACTTATCGTGCCACTGGAAATGTACTGACCAAAGCCAGACTCAAAACTACAAAAGTACTCAGGCACACAAAGGGATGAGACAAATAAACCACCCCTGCACTACAGATGTAGAATAAAGCAGTATAACTGCTATCTTTACATGTGGTTTGGGTCGTTTGGTGGATGTTGTAGGTTGTGGTAAAGAGAGTATATGGCCCCACAATGTCATAAGAAAATGAATTTTTTTCTCTGTCCTTATCTCGTTTTGAATTAATCTATGCTTATAAAGCCTTACTACATAATTGATAAGGCTCCCTGTGTTAAAGATGACAGAAAGATAAGAGAATCAGATTAAAAAGACAGAGGTCACTTTCCAAGGACACCGATACTAATGCAGAGGCCAGTTGAATGTACTGGGAACTCACTGTGACAGTTTTTAAAGACAAATTGAGTACAGTATCAAGAGATACGTTGTAAAATCATAGCTGGCGGGAACATGCTGATTTTTAAATGTGGCCCTCTGTAAGTTCTATTGTATAATTTGTGCATTTTATTAGGAAATTGTGCTTTAAATTGATGGTCCAAGATTTTTGAGTACTTCTATGTCACAATATTGTTCAGCACCCGTTTGCTAGTAGGACCTATATGCTCATTAAGTAACTCAGACTCTCCCTGTCATAAACTTTAATTTTAATCATAGGCTTCAATGATTTAGAAAATGTCACCCTCCCTTTACCCTAGCAATTGAGCAAGGTATCATTTGTGCCTTAACAAGGGAGCAAGTAATGATCTATACTATGCCGGAATTAACTCCATTTCAACTCCATTCCTTTTCCTGTTCTACCAATGAAAATAGCATGTAGTGTAGAGTAGGTTACAGTACATGCTAGAACAGCATCACAACAAGGGGACTTTCAAAAAATGAAGCAGTGTTGAATGATCAGATATGTAAGTAAAACTAATTGTACTTTTTATTTGTATTTTTTAAATATAATTGTGAAGTTTATTTGAGATCACGGAATCAATGAATAAGGAATATTGGTGATGCTGAAATATTCTGTCATTGATGCTTAAATTCTGAGAGTGCACAATGGAAAAGCAGGGCACTTGAAAATCTTGGAAGTCTAGACTTAGAAGAGCTAAGAGCTATCCTAGCAGAGCTATCAAGAGTTATCAACCTATTGAGCAAAAATGAGCACTCTGTTAAATTACATATTGCAGTGGTCAAAGAAATAGCACTTTTAAGGCTGTGAAGAGTGCCCTAAACATGTGAAGATATGCTGGAGAGACACAGGTTTGAGACGTTTGAAGATTGCGTAACATGACTGCGCTCCGTTCATGTCTGCATCAAATGATAAAGGCCACACAGTGTTTAGGTGTGCCTCATCTATGATTCCCTAACTAACATCTTACCCAGAACCCACTCTGCTCTCCTCGGCCTGAGGAAAGGTGAGGAATAGACAGAGTGATATCATTACAGAACAAACAAAGTACTAACAGAGGATCTGTACTTTCATTTAGGGACAGTTTGAAATTTGCTGGGMGGGSGGGGGGTCCAACTCAAAGTGTCATAAAAATATATTTTCACATGACCCTCGCCTTGTACTGTCAAAAAAATTGCACACCGTCCCCCCTCAAAATAATGCTTACAAACAACAATAACTGTAGCGACCCTGTGTTTATAAACATTGATTTCGACTTTGCCACTTCAGCATGCTTTTGTGGCACAGTCGATGCCACGCAGGACTATGGGCCAGAAGGTTGAGGGTTTGCCGACCACCATAGACGAGCTCACTCTCCCTGCCTGTTTCATTATGCCTACACTATGATCAGAGCAGGTTGCAGACAATGATCAGCTAGGGGGAAATCATATGTTCCACATTTTGATGCCATATTTATAATTATATAAATACTGTATATGCAAAAGAAATCCACCAATAGGTTTCTGTACCAATGAACCACACAACCAATAAATAAAGCATACCAACTTTGGGCACTTCAATATCATGGTTTGTGTTTCCACACCACAATAAATAGACAGAAAATACATCCCTCCCTACCTTGTAGGCAGTATCGAAGACTTGGCTTGACAATCTCTGAATATCATTAAACTTTTTAGTGTTTTGTAGCAGATGTCTCTTACCATTCATCAAATGGCCACTGCACAGTTTGGATTGATTTATTGATTTTATTTGTCAGTAAAAATATATATATATGTACTGTATTAACACACAGTACAAAGATTTTTTAAAAGTGACCAGGATTGCACAATAAATTCGGGGACCTGTTTCCATTGTGGTTCCTATTTTTTACAAAAATACTTATACAATTACATAGACACAGACAAATTACAGAGATACAGACAAAAAAAGGTTATGCTGTTCACACATTAGCCGGCTTTTGACATTCTTTTTGGTATGGCTTTGAGTTGCTGTGGTAGTTTGTTCCACTAAACAGCGCTGGTATACACAAATGTGTTCTTCCCAGATAGACTCTTATATTTAAAACAGTCAATATTAGAATATCTGGCTCTGGTATTATGCTGGTGGACATCTCTTATGTTTCCATCCAATTGACTTTCGTGGTTAAATTCCCATGTACCTAATAAAAAATAAAAGTGAAATGGGTTTCCATCACATTTTCAACTACTGGGTCTACTGATGGTTTTGTCCCAAAAATGTTGCGTAGGTATAACGAATGTGTTTACTCTAGTATTGGCACGTGCGCTCTAATCAACAGCTCACAGATACAGTGTGGGTATAGCCTGCATGATGAGATTATTATGCATGATAAGATTATTATGGACAAAACTGTGAGATCATTTGTATTTGTCAAACGGCAGCCAAGCATCGATCATCATGTCACCAGAATAAGACCCACCAGAATAAGGAGCATCAAGCTCATCTCTGTGCACTTTCASCACCCTGTGAAGTTCATCATTATTTCATATGTAGCCTAATAAACTGCATGCTTTCCCATGATGTCTTGACATTTGTTATCCAACATGTACTTTACTCGCATAAAAAGGTTGGATGGAAACTTGGTTAATGTCAAGCCATTTTGAGGGTGCTGGAGTTATATTGGACGAATATGCGCAAGCCTACAGGAGACTTTTGTAGTATCCTAATCAGATTAAAACATTATTACTGGTTGTGTTAATGCCACATATAAAAGGTAATACATTTTAAAAGTTAAATGACAAATATTTAGGCTATAGGGAAGCATTAGGTTCTAGGTGCGCTAATAGTAGCTTCTGGGATTGGAGAGGAGCGAAGCTTGTGTTAAACTTTCCTGAATAACTGGGCATGTGTGGCCACATTATTATAGGACAACTTGGGAGAATGATGATCCACAACAGACAGCGCATCTCAGTATCCAAAGTAAAAAATACAGCCAGACTGGCCTGCTACTGTGCCTTTCTAATAGACCCACAGCTGATCCAAATCAAATAAACATTCAAATCATAGGGCTTTTGTGCCATTATTCAAATTACATTTTCACTGCAACCTAGAGTAAAAAMAATTACTCACTTGAAAACAATAATGTAATTATTGCAATTATGCATTGTGGTGTTGTAGGCTAGTCTAGGTAGGATAATTGTATTGTCCCTCAACAAGATCAATAGGGGAGCTTTTTGAGCTGCGTGTCTCATGTCTTCAATGTTCTTTCATGCGCAATGACGCACCTGGCCTCTCCACTGCCTATCAGCTATTGCTATTTGTTCTTGTGGATTCATATTGAAAAGTGATGCAGCTTTAAATGCTTTTATGTGTGGTATGATTGCTAATAGCCTATTGCAGACCTGGACAGATGATCCATCTCAGTACCACTATTGTCACTATGAATGGTGGATAGAGGGCAGGATAGACAGTTAGACTGGTAGACTATATTGACCTGTGGTATAGTAAAAGTTAGCGTAGTGCTTAAGGGAAGTAGCAAAACACCTTGATGTAGGTGAGGCACATGGAGGCAGATGAGGAAATGTGGCTATGATGGAAGAAATTATATAGTAAAACCTGCAAAATTGTCAATGCAAACCAGGGGAAAAAACACACTACCCTACCCAGTGACCAATAAAAAAAACACACAGCCCTCCCCAAAGCAAAAAAACAGTTAGACAACCCTCCCCTATTTCAGACCCACTCCCAGTAAATTTCAAACTGTCCCTCTGTTCAAAAATATATTGATTTACATGTAGTGTCTCTGACAGAAATAAATCAAGCTACCTAGCATGAGATTTGGTTATGGTATGGTTATATATGAGAATAATTTGGGTTTGATATGAGGAAACCTTATGTGAGGGGGGCTGTCTGGGAAACATGCATGGTTACAGTACTTTGCCCTTGAGCGAAGCATTGTGTGATCACCTCAGTACTAGCAAGACAGTCCCAAACTGACCAGTACAAGATGTGGGCGGTTGTGATTTTGAACTATAAGCATATTGTAGGACTATCATTTGGCCGTGTTTCTATTTTCTAGAGGAGTAAGCTAAAGGCTGTCTGAGCACCATCAAATCAATCTGACATTGTCCAGTCTGATCCAGTGTAATGTAATTACTTTCTGTAATGTAGTCACACCGCCCTAYGATAGCTGTACTGTAGCTCTTTAAATGAAGAGATCTTTGTGTATTCCACATCTAATGCTAGTGTTATAAGACGGACATTATCAATATATTCTTGATTTGACATCAGTCTTTAATTTTGGCATGGAGACATGGGCTGTAGTTAAAATGTCATCTAGTGCTGTCAGAGTGACCCAGCACTACGTTTGTAGAATGATAGATAGGCTGATCCATTTCTCTGTGAGGTGAATGAACAGGCTGCTATGCATCGGGATTAGTAGTCCTTCCACAGACTCCCAGATCAAAGACTGCGAAAGTGCACTCTCTTGGCTGGAAATGCAACTAAAGCGTTGAAAGCTGTCTAAGAAAAAAAAATTACGTCTCCCTTGTCTTAAGTAAGTATGTAAAGATTTCAGTCTCAGTGGCTGAGTGCTGGTTTCTTCTTTAAACTACCAAGCCACTGTGTGTCGGATGCAATTGTGATATGTCCTCTGACACAAGGACAAATAAAATGTAATCTTAAAGTACTTCTTTGTCTGTGTGTTCCATACAAAGGCCTTGGCATTTATAACCACAGAGTAGGCCTACTCCCCACTGGGCAAAGACGTCAGATCAACATCCAATTTTGATTGGATTGTCAAGAAACATGAATTCAGTTTGGGATTAACCAAACCCTTGAAACACTGTTGTCGATGTTTGTTTGAAGATTTGGTTCAGTTAAGATGAAAACTATGTACATGAATGTATTTTTGTTCATTCTTTAAAAAAACACATTTATCCACTGAAATCATATGGTATAGTGAATGTGAATTGATTGATGCGTTGATGGCTACTTCAATGAGCCATCGGTCAATCTTCCTGGCCAGACCAATTCAGTCCCACTTATTTTCCTATTTTCCATTAGTCTATATTTGTGTTGAAGCATTAACCGTGAGTGTCTAGTATACACAAAATTATATTTCCCATCAAAACCGTGTTAAAAATGCTCTCACCGTGAGATTATTTATCATGTTCCCCGGGGACTGTTGTATGAAAGCTGTAATTTATTTTTCTCACTCTGATGTTCTAGATGTTGCCTGTTACCCTGCAAGATGATAATAAGACAAGATCAGACAAACAAACAAAAATATAAAAMATTATCATTACATGGGACCCTCACAATGTGAAATCTTTGAACAATAGTTTATGTTAAGAAAGGTTTTGTTTTCATTTATATTTCACAGATGTTTTAATAGGTTTAATAAGTCAGGATCCTCACAGACGAAATCCTTGAATGATTCTGAAACCTACTGTGTCTGTAGCACTGTACAGCTCATTAGGCTGCAGTAGATTAATCAGAATAGTCACTCACTGCAAYTTCAGCCTGCTACATGACGTCATCTCACCCCTCTACCAAAACCTAGTAAAAGTAAGCTATCGTTTATCGTTATACTGTGGCAAGACTGGCCAATCACCTCTACCTCTACTGTAGGACCTCATTATAGCACCTAGTCATTTCCAGGGGCTAATGGCAAACTATGGTGTTAGGGAATTGTTCAGGGATTTTACAGTAACTATACATTATATACAGTATRATTAGGCTTAAACAGCATGCAACCTAAAGATGCCACATGCGCTCTAATGGAAGTAATCCTATGCTCATGTGCCTTGTCTGTATGTTTGCTTTAGTCTATATTTATTGCTTTAATGGCATAATACAGGAACTATTTTCTTGCACCATTGAAATTAGTCCTTGATAAAGCTCAATGGTGCGGTGAGGCTGTATGTATTTAAATCTGCTGTATTGATTAATCTTGTTGCCTTGGTGCACAGCAGAGGCAGGGCTGTGGCCTCCCAGAGTTTATAAGACTCAGTCCTTGGTTCCCTCTGGCAGGACCCTTGCGCAAACAGATTGCAATTCAAATTAGCCATGATAAGCTAGCAGCCTTGAATACTAACCGGAGAAAGCAGCCAGTTCACAGGCAGGGATTGCGTTCAAGTCACCTCCCTATTTGGATCTGTCTACATCCATTATTGGATGTAGACAGATCGTTAATGGTTGTCTACCGTAACAATCTGTTGAAAAAAGTGGCTTGACAATAGCCTACTTATAATAACAACAACAAACACAATAATAATAATAATGATAATAATGCCATGATCATCATCTTAATCATTATTTGGATAATTTTGCAACATTCAAAAGCGTATTTTTGTATAATAATACACAATAATACCATTATAAGGTAGTGAGAACTACCTTTACAATGTTCAGCAATATCTCTTCACCCTGATACTGTCTAGTTCCAATTTAACGCGCTTTAAATCTCGGCAGGCATATACTGAATGTGTTGGATGTTGAAATTATTGGTCACCGGTGCCACACCCCCTTCCTCTCTGTAGCATATGGTATATTCCAGTGATGCTGAGTTGGTGATTGTGTCCAACGGGGAAGATTTGGTTGAAGATGAGCAGTTGAAACATAATCCTTAGAAAAAAAGCTAATAACTTTTAATACACGCGTTCCGGCATTACATTTCAAACGCTGTCTTGCAATTCTCTTCGAGACATTCACCGGAGCATCATAGCCTATTCAGCTGAAGCGAGTGTAGCTCAACCATCACCATTGCGTTATTTTCCAAGGATACACGAGGATACAACATATACAAATATCAACAGTCGTATTATTTCTCTGAAGTGAAGCTATGACATGGGAATAAGCCTCCGGAATGGTCACATCACGCAAAGGTGAGCCATTTGTGTAGTAGGCTAGCTACTGCTTTCAGATGTTGTGTATCGCAGAATTTCTACGTGGCGCGCAATAGTCTTATCGCTCGTGAATCGTGGTAGCCTCAGGTGCACAAACATTGTGTATCGAGAAACGGGAATGTAGAGTGTAGTGATAGCCGCGTATCAACACACAAGGTGCCGGCCATGCTATTCTCATTCCGTGGGCCCGTGATGCTAATGTACATTACCTTTATGTTCCTAGCTGGTGATACCAACTCTGAGGAAAGAGACATTCTGTGGTAACCTACCTAAACATGACAATTTTGCTAAAGGCTATACACCTGACACGTAAACTTTACAGACAGATGGGTCATTGAGTTGACATGCCGGTCACTCACTGGGCACATATGTGATCTGAACGCCTAGTTTCGATTTACATTTGGTTGTGAATTCAACATGAAATCAACAAAACATGTAATTGGATTTAGATTAAAAATTGGGTGAAAAAATACGAAATTCCCTAACGTTGATGACGTGGTGTCAGTTTAACACGTTGATCCAACGTCATTAAATGTAATTGTTTTGTTGAAATGAGTGGAAACAACGTTGATTCAACCAGTTTTTCCCAGTGGGCAGTGAGCCAGTGCATTAAAACGTATTTGGCTACTTGTATACAGTAAGGTTAGGTTATAATGTAGCTCTATTTCTAGATGTAGGCTATCATGGTAAACGTGTGTATCATATGTATTATCAATGGTAGGTAGTAGTATTAGACATTCAGAAGCCTATGTAATGTCTGAGAACATATCCTTGAGACCCGCTATCAGTTGATCAGCTCCTCAGGTAAAGATGCAAACAAGTACATGTAGGCTATGTCAAATGTTATGCCAATGCTCTTGACTTGATGGCATGACCAGAAACAGAATATACAGTATGTTCCAACTGTCAAGGATGAAACTCAATTATTTTATAATAATATCTTAATTCTGTCTATGGCAGGTTGTATAGTTGCTGCAATCTGTTGACAACCTTGTGCAATGTGCAAGACAGACCCGTCTTAAACTGGCAACTCAAATATGTGTTACTCAGGGGTGTCCAGTAATAGCTTACTAACATGGAACCTATGTTTCGTTGAAAACAACTATTACATATTATTACATATTTGTTACCTGCAATTATGATATTAGATATGATATCATAAGGCCACTGCGTATGATCAACACACAGCTTTCATTTACTCTCAGGCACAACCTGAAACACACAGGCTAATATAGTCAGAACAGAGGCAATGTTGAGCTTCCATTACTACATTTTTGGAAAATGTTAATTATATGAATCTGCGTTGAGTAGGCTAGATGAAACTACTGCAGACTCCAGATGTGTAATGTAAAAGTAATATTCATGTACCGTTATGTAGGCCTACCTCATGTACTGTAATGGATATATGATGATATTCTTATCAATTGCTATGAACCTCTCCGATAGATCAATACGAATATATAATCCGAATAAAACACCACTCATAAATCTAAATACCAGTATTAGACTGAGAAACAGTGTGACAACAGTTACTTTTCTAGATAAAAGGACATGGTCATTTTTGAGAGCCATTGATTAAAAAATCTGTACAAGTAGGTCTGAGGGTTATATTTAGGGCTGTCACTAAGGAAGTGCAAGTGTCAAACGCACGTTAGTTTGCAATTTTGTCATGTAAAAACTGGCGCACTGGCATTTTCCATCCCTAAAGCCAGGTTTGGAAATGTACCTGTCTAACATCAGCTCGCTTGCACTGAGGTGGGAGGGATGGCAATATTTGTAGTGTCTTCTTAAAAACAAGCACAAAAGTGAGGTTCATGCAGTGCTAATGGGAAGTTTTGAGACCCACAAAAAGCCGGTCTTAACGGTAACACCGCTGATAATGGAATGGATTTTGAGAGTGGAAGCGCAGGCTATCCAGCCATGACGCGCAGTGCCCTTGGAAGAGAGATTCCTTGTGCCGGTGAATCCTATTTAAAAACATTTTAAAAACGATTGGTTTCCCCCCCATTTCGTTTAATTTGAGCAAAAACCAAGCATAGCCTACACTCAAGGCTGTTTTAGCAGCATTGCATACGTGTGCTTTTTTATCCTGGCCATTAGCCAAGTAGCCTATGAATTAAGGGTTTACTGAGAGTGCTTTGAAATATTTTGGAGGTTTTTGCCCTCATGCTTTTTAATTATTCACAATTCACTGCATACTTAATTTCGCTTGTTCAAGTAGGCTATCCATCCCCATTTTCAAAGAGTGCCCCTCATCCGCTTACCAAACACACACTCCTCCAAACTATTCAGTACTCCTATAATGCCATATCAACTGCATTAAAAAAAATATCTGCCTTGCACAACGATACAATTGATAGGGGCCTAGTATTTTGTGTAGATGTGCAAATGTGATGCATAAAGACATTTAGGCCTACATGTGCATTCAGTGAGTGCCATGGAACGAGAGAAGCGATTTGTTATATCATGCTTCTGACCCCATCCTATTTAGAAATATTGTTGTTGTTTTAAAAAACTGATTGCTTGTTTTCCATTTCATATCAAGCCCTGTATTTGTATTTACTAGGGAGCAGCTACTCTTCCTGGGGTCTAAACACATTAAGGCACTTACATTACACATAAAACAAAAGATAAAACAGTGCATCATATAACATTGTTACACCACTACATATCTACAACACAAAATGTATAATACCACCATACAACAATATTACAATGTACGTGTGTGTAGAGTGCGTGTGCTAGTGTGTGTATGCATGTGTCTGTACTTTTGTGTGTCTCTTCACAGAAAGAACCCCATTGCTCCATAAGGTGTATTTTTATCTGTTTTTTTAATCTGATTCTACTGCTTGCATCAGCTACCTGATGTGGAGTAGAGTTCCTGTAGTCATGGCTCTATGTAGTACTGTGCACCTCCCATAGTCTGTTCTGGATTGTGGATTGTGAAGAGACCTCTGGTGGCATGTTGTGTGGGGTCTTCATGGGTGTCTGAGCTGTGCGCTAGTGATGGGTGAAAAAATCCATACAGTTACATATCGGGATATTATTCTTGACAATATATCGTATTGTATCGTTTTGACAATATTGCAATATTGTTTTTGCGCTAGTTGGCTGTACCTGTACTAAAACCCTAGTATTTTACCTTCATAGCTTMTTCTCCATCTTCTTTTTAAATGATTTGATTGGAGTTGATGACAATGCAAAGATCATCAATAACCTACAGAACTTGAGACAAACACATGCAGTATTAAACCATGGAACGCGTTGATTGGCCACCCACATGAAAAAATATTATAGTATACTATGGTATAAATACTATAGTATTCAATGTAGTGTTTTTGCGGACTTTACTGTAGTATTCACTGTAGTATTTACTCTTAACTATAATATAAATACTGTAGTAAAAGAAAACTGTAGTATATACTATAGTAATTAATGTTGTGTATTTGCAGATTGTAGTATACTGTAGTATTTACTGTAGTGTTTTTGCCGACATTACTGTAGTATTTACTATCGTTTTTTGGTTTTATTATCTTTGACTTAGAAATGCAGGCTTTCTCCTTGAGGAAACCTACTGGAGAAATACTAAAAGAGCACATTTTCCATAACCTGTAGGTAGGTAGGACTGGGGTCTGAATGGATAGTTCTGAACTGCTCTTTTCTATAACTTGTAGGGAACACAATATGGTTTGTACTTGGCATGTATGTTTCTCACTTATGGGTTGCACAAATTGGGACATGGGGTAGGGGAATGGGCAGGGTATATGGATATGAAATACTGTAGTATTTACTATAGTTAAAAGAGTGTAGTGTTTTTGCGGACTGTAGTGTTTTTTWAAAGATTATTGTAGTATTTACTACAGTGTTTTTTTGCTGATAATACTGTAGTATTTATTATAGGATTCTATACTATACTACAACATTCTATAGTAAGTACTACACATGATCGAGGGATACTACAGTGTGTAGTATAGTATTCTACAGTATACTACAGTTTACTACACAATTCTACAGTAAGTACTGTAGTATTTTTTCATTTGGGCAGTGAGTGGCCAAGCCCTTGCCACACCTACAGCTTGTTTATTCATCAAAACCCAGCCCTGTCGCGCCACTGCCAGCTATTGCTCTCATAATTCTGGCTGTGAGAGATTTACCATTGCATTAGGTTTGTTAAAATAGAGCCCTCAGTGTGTTTTGAGAAGTCATGTACACTGAATTCAACTGGTTTACATGGTACACCACCAAGCAGCCATTCCCTATGCCTTATTTCTCACTCAATTCAAATTAAACCACTGGGTTTAGTGGTAGAAAAAAACAGAAATGCAAGTTTCTAAATTATTAGGACTTCTAAATAGTTTGATTTTGATATTCTGCATTTATTGCCAAGCACATTAGCTAGGATCCAGAATAGGTCTTACAGATTGTACAGAAACACAGTTGGATTTGTATGATGCTAAACCAATACCTGGCCTGTCCATCTTACATATCCTAACAATTCATTGCAGTTGGTTACTCATCTGCATAGTCTATCTTTAAACCAGAGGGGTGCTAAGGTAAATGTTTATGTTTCTAGGCCTTCATTTCACAAAGAAACCTTCTGTTATTATGTCATTCCATTACTAATATTTCAGTATATCTTTTTACAGTTCAAGGCCTATAACCTTATGCAAGGGCATTTGCCTGGAAACTCTGCTGACTTGATTGCGTTTCACATGAATCAATGGTGTATTTTTAAACAGTTGTTAGTGACTGAATGCATTGTGTGATACAATAAATTATGTATCTTATAGGTTAGGTCACAGTTTGAAGACTGGAGGATAGTTTGAACCAAATCTTAAATCAGTAAATCAGTTATGCAAATATATTCCATTCCACATCCCACACATGAACTAATGGGAGATGCAGTTTGGTTATTCTTTCATTTAATGTCCAAGGAAATATGGAAACATATTGTTGAGACATTTGATGTCTGAAGGTGGTGAAAACAAGAGCATTAGTATGCATATCTTTCCATTCCTAGATGAATGTTGGCCTGCTCAATGACCATCTCTAAACATACCTACTAAATGTATGAGACACAAGACTACTGTATGTGTCATTGTCGAGTATGCCCTGCTGTTTTTGCAGAAAAGTACAAGGTGACACTTTATTTAATGGTCTGGTTATGAATTCTTAATGCATTATCACATAGTTTTAGAACCATTAAATGAAGTAAATACGTATGGCCTGTTGTTCACTGGCCCTTCTAATATCAGGTTTATACATAGACATGGGCAAAGGACATACACTCATAAGCAGTTTATAAGAGGAGATGTACCAGGACAAGGAGCAAAGCACTGAGGAATGTTGGTTCCTGGCTGATAGCTGATAGCTGATCTAAGGGCATTGTTGGAGGTGCAGTATTGGTAGTGGCAGTGGTTTTTTAGTGACAGTGTTGGGGGTGGTAATGGTAGTGGTGGATGTTGTGGTGGTGGTGGTAGTGGCAGTGGTGATGCTAGTGAGTTATTCTAGGGAGGGATAACCTTTTAATTAATTACCTTTTAGTTGTTTCCTTGTTGTGTTAGATGAGACCTGCAGCTGTCTGTTGTTCTGCATTATTGGGGATTATGTGTATATATTTTCAAAATGGTAAGTTAATTACGTTTCATTTTGCCATGTACATGTTTTGGTATCTAAATCATCCTTTATTGTCAATTTATTTGGATAATTTATCAGCATGTGACCCTTATGGAGCCCAAAGAAACCACCTAAAGGACTAAACGTTTTCACTTTTCTCATGTCAGATTCTATGGTTGTAATGAGGAATTCAGCATACCACAATCTCCAGTATGCATCATCATCTTCTTCTTCATCATCAAACAATTATGTCCATTTAACAATCATTAATCCCTACTGTCTAGTTGCGTTAAGTGTGAACTCTGCCTCTCTCCCATTGGCATTGAAACAACCAATTGTTTTCATGTCTGCCTAACCATAATTGTGTTATTTATGTTTACTTTGTATTCAACTGGTGATACTTTTTTTGATTTGAAGTGAAGTTTTCGATTAACATTTCCCATGGCTCATAGTGTATATTATTTAGGTTTCTCCTCATATCATGTGGTTGTATGAGCAGGTATTTTCCCATGCACCAAGATCCCATTCTGCCAAACGTCAACTGCCTATTTTCTATTCAATTATTTGTCTCCACCTCTTCTGCCCATGCTTGTCTTCTCAAATGATTCTGTTGGCATACAGTACAGTACCCTGTAGTCAAATGGATTGTAGTCTTTACAACAAAGGCAATCATTTCCCCGACCCCCCCATCCTCTCCATAGCCWCCCACTTCAGCAGTGGCTTTCTCATACAACTACTGTATTATGCCTCTCATCTTTCCTAATATTTATTGAAAGCTATATTGTACATGTTATTTTGTCCCGATCTTACGTTATAAAATGTCAGTCTTTATAGCCATGTGTCACTCTCCATTTTCTTTTATCAGGAACATACTGATCATATAGTAGTATAGACTATACACTGAGTGTACAAAACATTAGGGGCACCTTCCTAATATTGAGATGCAGCCCATTTTGCCCTCAGAACAGCCTCAGTTCGTCGGGGCATGGACTCTACAAGATGTCGAAAGCATTCCACAGCGATGCTGGCCCATGTTGACTCCAATGCTTACCACAGTTGTGTCAAGTTGGCTGGATGTCCTTTGGGTGGTGGACCATTCTTGATACACACGGGAAACTGTTGAGGGTGAAAAACCCAGCAGCATTGCAGTTCTTGACACACTCAAACCAGTGCGCCTGGCATCTAGTACCATATCCCTTTCAAAGGCACTTAAATATTTTGTCTTGCCCATTCACCCTCTGAATGGCACACATACACAATCCTTGTCTCAATTGTCTCAAGGCTTAAACATCCTTTTTTAACCTGTCTCCTCCACTTCATCTACATTGATTGAAGTGCACTTTTTTTTCAATAAGGGATCATAGCTTTCATCTGGATTCACCTGGTCAGTCTATGTCATGGAAAGAGCAGGTGTTCCTAATATTTTGTACACTCAGTGCAGAACGACTGTTAAAACTTCCATGATATATTAGTTGAGTCTCTAAATTGTATTGATATAAATGATGCAGTTAAAAAACTAATAATTTAGAATTTCAGTACACAAGCCCATTGAAATGTCTTGAACCTATAGGCGCAGTACCTGACCACGTTCATTTGGCCTCTCACTATCACGGAGAGGTGTATTGGGGCAGTGAGTTGGAAAGGAAGGGACGAACATTTGTGAGTGAAGATTAAATTCTTTCTTGACTGGAGAGGATACAGCCATAAAATGGATATTAGTAATGCACCATAACTCGTATCATGCTGTACAGTAGTGACACTAAATCTTTGTGGATATACAGTACCTGGCTTGGGCCTGAGCAAGAGCTCTTTCTTCATTCAAGGAGTTGCTCATTGAACCATGATTTACCATGGGTTAACCCTATACTGTACTAGAAAAATGACTGTGTTGAATACAGCATTGTCAACATGTAGGCTAGAGGTTAAAAGAAAGATCTTGAAGCCAGAGATATCTTTGCGTTATGTGTATGGAATACCCAAAGTCATATTTGTTTGCGCTTGTATAACTTATCCAGAATGTGTCTGCTGAAATATATTAAGTGGACTCTAGGGAGAAACTTGATCAGCTTTTGTAGTTGTCTTGAAATGCTAATAGGGAGGAATTACATTTTGCTTGGTGGATATGTGAATCATTGTTGTTGTCTTCTTCTGCATACCTTTCTCTTCCCCATAGAATCTACATTATGTATAAACTGAGACTAATGACGCTAGCATTGAATAAAGCAGAGCTGGTATAAGACATTACAAAGGAAGGTTTGTTTTGAACAACTGAAGATTTCTAAAGTTTACCTCGTGCCACTAGAGACCAACGATCAAAAGTGCATCTGCTCTACTGTTGTCTTACAACAAAAGAGCTACAGTAACAACATATACAAATATTTGACTCACAATCCAACTCAGTGGTATCTATTAGGATCTATGTTCCTTATCAGAGAGGGATCAGAACGACGGAGAAGACAGGATGCTTTCAGCTGATTAGATGGTTCAGAAGAAAGGACAAGGAAGCTCTGCTGTGGAGATTACTCCAGTTAACTACAGTAACACATAGTACCAAGGTGAAATAAACAAATTAATGGATGACAAGGAAGAACTAAAATAGTCTTATGTAGAATAAACAGCTTCAATTGGAATTGGAAGAGCAGTGGATCGGAATTAAATGCATATATTCAACTACAATAGTTTTCACACTTTGCATGTCAGTGTTATTAGTTTTCGAGCAAAGCAATTATGTTTTTTCAAATGAGTTTTGACTGGTATGTGATTTAGTGTGTTCAGTACATGGCACATACATTCCATGTCTAGCACGGATGATTGGTTTGAAGGACGGGCTTTGAAAGGGCCGGCCCAGCAGAGTGGATGGGAGGCTGGGAGCAGCCAGCTGTGATGCATGGTGGAGACGCACATTGGAGAGAGAGAGGCTTGACAGACGTGCCGGTAGGGATAGTGAATAATGTGTTGCATCTAAGGGCTTGTCCATGCGGGAAGGATGGAGCCAAAGTTGAATGTCAAACGGTATACTGTTGAGGGATGACAAAAGCGTGAGTGTCATACAGACATTTGACATTGGAAGATTCTGAGTGACACCTTCTTACACTCAAAATGGATGATTTGCAGCTGCAGCACAATGCAATGAGGACCATGAAAGTGGAAGATATGTCTCATACAATAAATTGTTCCCTGGTGCCTGTCAAAAGTGCACGTGTCTGAGTATAACGCCTCCATTTGATACATGGCTTGGGAATAAAGTGGATGTATGCCTTTATGGGAGTGGTCTATTCATCCTTACAATAAGATGCCATTCTCATAAGAGATCCCTCTACTTTACTTATAACCCTGGTGCCCCAAACTTGGCTTGTAATGTGAGCGACCATCAAGAAAAACATTAGTGCTTCTGTTGTAATCCATCTTGAGATCCATGTTGCCTGCGTTGGTCAATTCATCGAAAAGCTTTTATGTGCAAATGCACATGCACATTGCTCATTTCAGTGGGACTATGCAACCATGTTTTAATATATGGCTTAACATTGGACTATTTGACATTATTTCCATAGGGGTTTTTGATAGGTCAATAGTTTTTATTTAAATATTCAAACAGTGTAGTCTAGAGTGATCATCTCCTTTGATATAAACAGCAGTACCACCCACAGACTCTGAACTCTCCAGCTGTTTTCAAATCATAGTTCCAGTGCTTTTAGTTCAAGTCCATTATGTTTCTGTGTCTACTGGCAGTTTGGAGCATAAGCAAAGAGATGACTTGTTGTGTCATTTCCTTGGTGGGGAGCACTCTTAAAATCAAGTCGTCCCATTCGTCAAACTGGGAATTAAAACAGCCTATAAAAGGCTTGTACTAGTTCCCATAAACCACCAAGGATTTCTGCGTAGCTAACCATGCATACCAGGCTTATAAGCCTAGTAAACTCTGAATTTCATTTGAGCTAGAACTGCCCACACTCTGGGTGGGTTGCCGCATGCTGAAAAGGTTACAGGCTGGTTGCTTAAAGGGCCAAACTGGAGTTGAAAGAAAAACAAAGCCGACACCCCACCACTGTTTTGGTGAAAAGCTGAGGGATGGGGCTGGAGGAATGTACAAGGACTGACCATCTATTATATCAAAATGATGTTTTGAGGCTATACAGTGTTTGTTTACATTTATGTTGTTTACAAACATTGGACTAAAACAAGCTTATATTTGGGGTTTTGATGGGGTACCACAGTTGAATGAAACTCATGAGGCATTTCTAAGTTCTATTCTTCAAGAATCAATGGGTATATATCATAAATGTATACGTCAAAAAATGTATGCGGCAACTGCAGATTTCCCTTTTAACAAATCATACTATTGGATGTTTGTATAAGGGAGGAGATCCCCTGACTTAGAGGCTGCCTACAATAGCTTACAAGGAGCAGCAGAAATCAATTGCTGCTACTCAGATTCCAGGAAATAGTAGGGTGACCTATCATTCACAACAGATAAATGCAACAGACAATTGACCACGGTTACATGCACACAATAATACTATTATATTATATACTAATATAATAGTTAGTTTAAAACATTTATATGCATTTATATTGCAAGAAGAACGATTTCACTAATAAGCCTGTTTACATGGAAACATCTGAAATCAGGCTTCTGATGGGCCTTTTGTTAAATGCAGAAAATCTTAAATCAAAATAAGCGTTCTACCACAGTGACCATGTAATTTTTTTGAAGACTATTTGATTCTGAGTTCGGACATGTAAAGTTTTTATGTGAAAACTATTTCTAAGACGCACTCACAAAGATGCTTCCACATGCACAGATCAAATACACTGTTGGAACGCCGATTAAGCTGTTTACATGTCCTAATAATTAGAAAGATGGCTCAGAAAACCAGGTGTTTTAATCGGCGTATGCTTACTTTGATTATGACCTTACGCTGATTAAGATAAGCAGAGTAAGGTGTTTACATGACTAATGCCATACTCAGCCATAATCAGTTTAATATCGAATTATTAGTGTGCATATACACGTACTTGTTCCGTAAATAGGTACGGTAGATAGCCAGTCGACGATGGTTATCCCCTATAATATTGAATTATCATTGAATTATGTATACTCACCATCAAGCATACCATAGGCTTTCATTTGTGTATTTGTAGTATTTGTCTAATACACTGTATGCTATATACTGTAGGTACTACCAATACATCTTTGGAGATAATTTAGATTCCCTAAAACTATAAAACTATGTTCTATGAACAGCCTCTTTTGAGCCCCAGAAACAAACATGTCTCTCTAAAGCAGAGAAATCAATGCCTCCAGCACTTAATTTGATAGCCTCATGTAGCTAACAGTGCATTACGCGCCGTGACAACCAAGAGCACCCTTTGAATGTTTACGATCCGTAGGTGTCAAAGCACAACGGGAAAGTCACAGTGAAACATGCTGCCTATCAAGTCATCACCTAAAATATTCTGCAAAGCTACGAAAGTTGAACCTTCGTTTATGGATTACTTTTTCAGGAGATGCTGCTTGTACTAGATTCTGGAAAGGGTTATTGCATTAGGAGGAGTCACCTTTAATCTGCACATAACAGGGTAGAAAAGAGAGGATTTCAGTGCGTCCCTCGCTTCCTCCATCTCTGGGCCCGCTTCATTAACACTGGTGGTGGGGTGGGGAGAGAGAGTGATCTCTTCACAGTCCACAGGCCTGCCTTGCAGGGCCATGCCTGCCCTGTGACAAGGTGAAAGATGATGATTGAATACAAGACCCCAGAGTTATAAGAGAAAAGGAGGAAGAGGCTACAGTCAAGTGCAATGGGTACCAGCATCCAAACAGTGCTGTGGGTGTTAGTGTGTCCCTTGTCGTAGACTTCCTTAGGCTACCATTAGATGTTGGCTGTGATTACTTGGGAGACCAGTGCTACAATTGATGCAAGAGAGTAACAGTAACTATATAATTTTTATAGTCAAAACAAGAACCAACTGTTGACCATTCAGCAACAAGCTTGTAAAAGTTATTTCCCGAGGTGTGTGTCCTGTTCATCACTCTGAAGGCCATACTATACAATTCCATTTCACCTATTCACCTACTGTATACAACAGCAATCAAACAGGAGAGGATAATAGTCATATATTTGTATTCCATGATTGTACAATAGTGGGATGTATAGTTTAGTGAGATATATAGAAGCTATCGAGCAAGAGGCACTGAGAGTGAAAGAGAGGTCTACACGTTATTGAGCTGTAATCAAATTTTGTTATAGTACATCCAGTCCCCCACTCTGCTCCGCTCCGCAAGCTGTGACAACTCCATGTGAAGAGACAGGTATCACAAAACAATCCCAGCACTCACTTAATTGGACTCCTGTCTTTCCTGGTGGAATGGACAGAGCAGAGCTGGTGTACTGTATATTACTTACTGTAGTAAAGCACCATCTCTATAATTAACTCTTACTGGTCTTCCATACAAAAAATGGATGGACCTGCATAACTATGTTGTAGAATATTTGACTGTGCGCTGTTAGATGGGTTTCTTACCTTACATATGACCTAGGCTAAAATAACATCTCTGTCTCTTAATTCTGTACCTGCTGCTTGAATGAAGCCACATCCACATGCAGAGCTATATTGGTGAGATTATTTTTTAGGTGTACTGTAGGCCAAAAGAGCCCTGCCGGTATCCATAAATATATCAGAATGAACTGGTGGGCCCTTACGGCTCCACGTACATGTAAGTATGAATTGGCCTTTAGTTAGCGATGGGTCGTGGTGAGGCAGTGTTTGATTAGTGTTGTCACATGGTTGAGCTGCAGTAATTGACCAAGTGGGGCTGCTGCTTGCCATTGTATCCAGACACTGCTGAAATATTAATTTGATGTTTTTGCGTCCCTGTGAGCATTGCTGTTGTTTTATAGCCTCAGAGGATTACCACTTAAAAGATATATCTTATTTTCGCTATTTAGATTTTCTGCTATTTATTCATGAGTGCTGTTTTTTCCATAATGAAACACCATAGAGTATGGGACTACTCTATTCACCTAAAACAAGAAGGAAGCCCGCTGAATATACAATAATCATTTCTATAAGCACAAGTAATATACAGTGAATAAAATTGCAAATATATTCATGGTTTATTATTTAAGCGTATCAATTATTTATGGGAATCTATCTTCTATTTATGTCGCACAAATTTCCAATTTTTGAATAAGCTTACAGTGTATTAATGATTTATGATCATAACTCTTTTATGTTGGAAGAAAAAGAAGAAGAAAACTATTTTGACATTTAAATTAGTGGTGGGGATTTTTCCTCTGGAGGGAAAATTACACATGGCAACCTTGGGCAGGGCATGCCAGAATTGGGTTAACTTACATAAACAATTTCTTTGTGTGTCTGTATATGTGGGTATGTATGCACACGTGGGTGTGTGGGCGTGCATGTGTGTTCTTATCCATGTAGTGTGTGTGATGTTCAATAGCTGCAATTGTTATAGTAAATGTGAAGCAGGGAATGGGGTGTACACAGTGGATCTGAGGTGTTTTCTGTCATATACCCCCAATAACTAGTTTGGCAGTAACCCTAGATAGCTGCAGGTGCTGGGGACTCCATGGTACTTAGTGGGAACAGTAAAGCCTTTTATCACTGAGTCTTGTGGATTATCTCTAGTGCTGCTGAAGCAGAATTCCTCTCTAGGAGGCAAGAGAATCCCCTTCCTACCTGTTGACCCTATGTCCCTCATTGGATGTGTATACCTTAAAGGCACATTCTTGGAAGATGTGGATGGCATACAAGGCTGGGCCACCAACAAAACAATGGAGCAAATGCATCCCATGTAGGTTTGCAAAGGGAAGGTATATTACTTGAAACTTTTGAAGTTTACCAGGAAACTACCAGCATTTTGGTGTCTTTCAAGGGCTTTATGTAATCTCTCACAAGAAGTAAACTACCAGCATTTTGGTGTCTTTCAAGGGCTTTATGTAATCTCTCACAAGACATCTAGTGACCCTTTTGGGTACTTCAGATTATCACAGGTGTCTAATTATCTATGGCCATATGTGTGGCTTTATCACATCTAAAATATAAGAAATACTTAAATAAGATGATTTAAAAATGTAAAATAGAATGACAAAGCATTAAAACATTAGGCTAAATATAAACCATCAACTTAGTGAATATCATTGGTGTTTAATATTTCAGCAATATCCTTTCTATTTTTTTACACACTTTTATTTATTTTACTATGTCAGTATGTATTTGTTGTCTTTTGCTTTGGTGTCAAGRTGGTGGCAGTTGTGAAAAAAGTAAATAGTTGGAAGAGTTGCTACTATAATAATGCCATTGTTGATTAGATGCTATTTTCATTAATTAGGCAATTTTCTCTTGAACCATATGGTTTATCTACTAGAAACTCATGGACAATATGGACACAGATATAAACAATGTATACTATATATAATTACTTTTTTTAACCAAAGTTACAAAGATTGGCATATATTTTCTGTTAATTACCAACATTACAGAAGATTCCAGTAARTTTTGTAAAATACCGCTAATTGTGCAATCCTAATCCCATGACATTTTCATGCTACCTATTTTATATTATGTGTAGGAAGGAATTACTGTCCTCCAAGAACAACATTACTTTTTCTCTTTTGAATCTGTCAACATTATTTTGTTTATCTTATGCCAACAAATCATAAACTATGGAGTAAGGTAGACAGTTGCACCAATATAATTAAGATATTTATATCACCATTAATTAAATTATTCATCATTAATTAAAATGACTGAAAATCTAACAGGCTGTGGCCTTACGATGTCAAATAGTGTTCTGTTAAATACTGTCATCCTATTTCTCTTTCATTTACAAAAAATTAAAACAGAACCTGTTTATGTGTGAGTTGTATTGTTGAATCTAAAACCTAGCCCAATTAATCCTCACACAAATGAATCACAACAGAATAGGAATACATTTTCTGCCAGGTTACAAAACTGTATCACTCAAACATCTCCTAAATACTAATCTACATGTTCTATAAAAGTAGCTAGCAGACAATACTCTCTATCTCATTTCTGCTCCTCTATCAGGGAACACAGACTTCATAATGAATTACTGGGTCGTTGCACAAAATGAGTGCCTTTTGGGTCCCTTTGGTATTTCAAATAGAAATTGTGCACCAGTATTGCATTTTAAATGCCTGTTATAATAAATGAAGTGCCCTTTAATATAGACCACATGGAGAATTCAATCAATCTGATTTGTTCTATGAATATTATGCTAAAGTGCCAAATTTCAGCATTTTGACATGTCCCTCTGTCACTGTGTCACTTCTACGAAGATTTAAACCCACTGAATCCCCACATTTCTCAAAGTTTCACCATCATTGTAATGCCCTAGTTATTTTGTTGCTTTGACAAGGTCATTTCTGAAGATGATTATTTATTTGAATGTGGGTGGTTCGAGCCCTGAATGCTGATTGGCTGAAAGCCGTTGTATATCACGGGTATAAAAAAACAACATGTATTTTTACTGCTCTAATTACACTGGTATCTAGTTTATAATAGCAATAAGGCACCTCAGGGGTTTGTGGGACAGTATATTGCCAATATACCACGGTTAAGGGCAGTATCCAGGCACTCCGCGTTGCATGATGCATAAGAACAACCGTTAGCCATGGTATATTGGTCATATACCACACCCCCTCGGGCCTTATTGCTTTATTTTATGTGATTAGTGATTCATTTGTCTGTCCTTCATTTTACGGTTAACCCTTTTACGTGAACTGAACTCTGGTTTCAATAAGGTGAAACTATTTTTAAATATATTTTTTTGCCACAGAAACATCTAATAGTCAAATCCTAGAGTAAAAGCAGGTTAGCTGGTTCTACTCTTTTTGGCCATTTTCTGGTGTTTTGTGGTGGAAAACTGAGCGGGTCGAGCAAAACACATCAACCCTGTTACCCATATATAGACAGGCTAGAAATTTTTTAACCTCTTAAATGTTAAATCCCCTATTTAGGGGACCTTCCTTATAATTTAATTGTTTTATCACGGCATATCAAGGTAATTCACTTGTAAATCTACTTCTGTTAGGCCAAATCGCTTCACTGCAGTTCTGCCGCTTCCCTGCTTCAATTCAGTTGGCCTCAAATGACTCAGGTTATCAGGTTACATATCCAAAGCCATTGGAGGCTCGGGAGTCCCGCCTTAACGCTCATTCGCTGATCGGACTGTCCGTCAATTTGTGGAGGAACAGTACATCTCAGGCACACAAGCTGCATAATGCTGCAAAGCTGAGAGTCTCACATCGTTCTATGACAAACACACATCGATTTATATCAAATTTAATTTAAAAAAGATTTGAAGATGTGAAACAAAACCATTTTGTGTTCATTACAGAGGGACAAACTTTATATTAGATGAAAGCTGAGATTGTGACGAATCAGTAAATTTGTGAGCCAACACAAGTTCACAGATTTTCCCTGACCACTAGTTATATAAAACATTATTACAGTAATAAGGCAGCTGAAATCTTATAGCATGTCAATTGTAAAATTGATTGTGAGTATATGTAGATGATCAACAAAAAATGTCAAGCCCTATTCCCCCTTTTTTCATGAGTAGGATGTTCATAGCATATACAATTTGAAAATGAAATGTACGATATTCTATTTTTCATACTATTTACTATAGCAGTGCATACTAGTGCAAAATGTGCATACAAATCATAGATAAATAACATATTCCCCCCAAAAAGTAAAAGGTATTACTAGTTACTGTTCATGGCCCTCTCATGAAGATATATTTTATACGGCCATCCACTTAACATTAACATTCAACAGGTTGACACTAGCTGTTATTAGCAGAGAGGTTTGGAGGTCTCTTTCTGATTGGTCTATTAACCAATTTACCACATGGTGATGTCATCAGGCAGTCTTTTCAAACAGCTTTTACACTAAAAGGGCATTATCATAATGTTCACAATTTCACAGTATTATTCCAACCTTATAGTGTGGAAGAATACATAAAAGACAGGATATTACGTTTTTGACTGCACTGGGCCTTTAACAATATATATATATATATTTGTGATGCTTGCATTCAATTGCCACTTCCTGTTGCACACAACAAGCTTCCATTCCCCCTGACATAAGGGGATTTATGGCTGATTTAAGAAGAAATCGTCAACCCTGTTACTTTATTTAGCAATTATAGGCACTTACTATAGCCATTTTTATTCAACCTCTTCAGATCGTAAAACATGTTTTTTATGAAGTTGAGCTCTTTATGACAGAATGTTAAAATTGGGTGAAATCAAACATTACTCTTCTCAAAAGGCACCGAATTGGTGGAACGACCCTAATGTATGACTTGTGCATTATTTCCCTTTAAATTATGCAGAGGACAGGGGCCTATTCCTTTTTTTAATATGCTGTTTCTTGGTGGTTTTAGAGACCATTATTAGGCAACTGGGAACAGTGAGAAGATAGTAGTAGATAGTGTGTAGTACTGTAAGAGCTGGTCAGTTTTGCTTCATGTGTTTAACTGAGACTGTCAACTGAGACTGTCATTTGGGGTGGCAGGTAGCCTAGTGGTTAGAGTGTTGGGCCAGTAACCAAAAAGTTGCTGGATTGAATCCCGGAACTGACAAGGTAAAAATCTGTCGTTCTGCCCTGAACAAGACAGTTAACCCACTGTTACCCGGGAAGGCTGTCATTGTAAGTAAGAATTTGTTCTTAACTGACTTGCCTAGTTAAATAAAGGTACATTTGTTGAGTGCATCTACTGCCTTCAGTTCACTCTCTATCAATAATGGATTTCTGACTGGATCTCACATTAAAATCAATAGGAATTGTTCTCACCAAACTATCAGATCCAGTTATTTATTTCCAACCAGTACCTGGTGTCAGCCGTGTATACACATAGGGACATTGACAAGATACACAACCTGCTAAAGTGTTGGAATAATTAGCTTCTTCTGAAAGGAGGCAGTGATGTGTGGCGAGCTGTGGACCTTACTGGCATCTCCTCTGGGAGACTGTTGGCTGTATTTCAACTCTATTACCATTAAAGTTATTCTATCATGTATACATTTTCTCTAAATCATCTTTTAATGAGGTGGGGTGTTGTTTTGCTGTGCCTCATGGAGAACACCATCATTAGATGGACATATGAATACAATAATGTCGACCAGGGATGGGCAACTCCAGTCCTCAGGGGCCTGATTGGTGTCACACTTTTGTCCCAGCCCCAGCTAACACACCTGAGTCCAATAAGCAACTAATCATAATCTTCAGTTTAGAATGCAATTAGTTTAGTCAGCTGTGTTTGCTAGGGATACAGAAAAAATGTGACACTACTTCGACCCCCGAGGACTGGAGTTGCCCATCCCTGATGACAACATTTTGGGACAACTATGTTGTAAGTCATGGGGCTGGAAACTACCTTTAACAGGCAAAACGTTTTGTATAACTTGTTGTTTATTAATGTTATTAAATTGTATAAAATACACTAACCCCTAGTTATTGTATATATACTTCTGGAATTCATAAGCATTTGTGTATTTGTTATTATTGTGTTGTTTCCATTAACAAATGGGAAACAGGAGATATATTGATGTAATTGTGGGGTAGTTGATGCAATGCCAGAGACACATACAGAGGTGCCCACTACAAAACCAATGCTCTCTGTGGGACTTGTAGTAGGCCTATCTCCTAGGTTTACTTTCAGTAAAATCAAGAGTACCAATGTGAATCTAAATGTGATTTTCCTCAGGTGCATACCTCCAGCACACTGCATGGGTGTTATATGATGTTCCTGGTAGATTTGACATAATTGCACTCAGTGGTCACCAATGAGGTGGGTAATTCTCTTTAATCATCATTGATTATTGTAGATCCCTAAGTGACAGCCCTTGTTATTTTGGGTCTGTTTAAAATAGACAAATAAATAGCTAAACAACAGAGTGAGTTTGAGAGAATCTGTCATATTGCTCCTTGTCATGTTGGCACTTTACTAGAGGCTGAGGCTGAAAACTACTTTGATGTGCACCGTTAAGAGAAGATTAAAGACTTTGAATTATGGTAATGACTCAGTGGCCTGTAGGTTCTTTACCGTGTGTCCAAAATCATTGGGAAAAAACTTTGATCATCCTGGCTAACAAGGGAAGGTTTCCCTCTTTGGAACACGCTGTCAGTGAGTAGTAATTGGTTTTGTGGAAGGCAGTCGTGGACCTATAGGTATGCTATAGCATTCTTGGGGAGGCAGTGATGTTGCTGGTGCTGTTATCCAAAGAGGGGTGTGTACTGTAAATCAAGAACACTGGCAAGCATTATGAAGGTATTTGACAGTCTCGCTTTTGGGGTCATGTGAACAGAACAGGTTTGCTTTATAATGAATAATCCAAAATGTCTTCCTGAAACTCCACCTAGAACACATCATCCAATCAGTCAAGGAATGAGAGCAAAACATGATTTGGAGTATGTTGTTAATATCACATAGTATTACTGCCTACTCACACTCAATGTAGACCATGTCAGCCAAGTGGGACTAAGCTATTTAGCATCATTGTGCTTCTGTATCACATGGCTTTTGTAATATTTGTCTTGACACATGTCAGAAATGATATGTATTCCATAACATGCAAAATGAAACATCAAATTAAAAACAGAAAACTCATGCTTTAAAATGTATTCATGTCAGTGTAGATAAATCACCACAGACAGATGACATGGTGCATCATAGAGAACCGAGCCAACCTGGGGCTATCTATTAAAAAACGTTCAAATGTTCAAAGATTCGTCTTTCATTTTTAGTGAAGGGCAGGCTTTCAGGTCTCATATCAAAGAGAAACATCAAGCCACCAAATGGGCTTGACGCAGAGGGGCCAGCATGAGCAGATCTACACAACCTGGGAAACCAGAGGGAAAGTATTGTGAAAAAGAGACAGGAAAGAGAGGAACCACAACATTCCTTGTTAGGACATGGCTTGGCCAGTCTACATTTTGTAAATAACACCGCCTCTGTAGAGTGTGTAATGCTCCTAATATAATGTAATCTAATGGGTTGACCTTATAGTTGCAATTAGAGTATTTATGGGAACACTGAAACCACAGCTGTTTATTTCATCACTTTGATTCTGAAATGCAAAATAGTGAACTAATTGGAGAAATAGATAGCTACCAGGCAGCATTTTGGTAAAGTTGGCATTATAACACTGAGCCAAAGGAAATACACAATGCCTAAGGAAATACTTGCAAATATTTTGAACCAGAGAAAAATGTATAAGTTAAAATGTGAGTATTTGTTTCAAAACCTAGATGATGTTGTGCATTATTTGAATAGTCCCAAAATGTGATAACATACTATGGCTTCTTGACAGATTTGTTTAAAATGTGAGTACCACTTTCTAACAGCAAGCATGGAAAACAATATACAGGTAGTTGACATTTCCTCTCCTCATTCCCAGAGGCTATGTTTTGCTCTCTGGCCCCACTGTCAATTTGTAAGTCGCTCTGGATAAGAGCGTCTGCTAAATGACTTAAATGTAAATGTAAATGTAATGTAAATGTCATATCCTTTGCATGATATTACATACAAATTCTACTCCTTGTTGCAAGTTAAAAAGATTAATGTTGAGGCACTTGCTCTTCAGCACCATGGAAAATTGCCAAGAGCAAAGAGGTATTCTTAGTTGACCCCAAGCTTGGCTTTTACATTTACTGTTATTTACTGCTTCAGTGTGTGTGTGTGCATGTGTGCGTATGCACGTATGTGCGTTGGCAAYCAACTGAATGTGTGTGAATGTATGTTTGTGTCATTGCCAGGGGATTTTCTTTGCCGACATGTATATCCTGTAGTGTGATCCTTTTAAAGGATGTTTGGAACTGACCAGAGTATGCTCAGAATATATGCTCCTCAGGTGGCTTTCCAGATACAGATAACTGCAAAAATAATGGAAATACTTGAGTAAATGTGTGAGGATCAACGCTGGAGACGAGAAGCAGGTACAGGGAGTGAACATTTAATCAAACACGGACATGAAACAGAACAGGAACAGCGTCTGGACAGGTGAAAAATAACTATATCAATGCTGACACAGGGAACAAACTGAGGAGCAGACAGAAATAGGGAAGACAATCAACAAAGTGAAGCAGTCCAGGTGAGACCAGTGAGCGCTGATGCACGTAATGATGGTGACAGATGTGCATAATGAAGGGTAGCCTGGCACCCTCGAGTGCCAGAGAGGGAGAGCGGGAGCAGGCGTGACAGTACTCCACTCGGCGTCCCACCTGGGCGAGCCTGACGGCCGGCCGAGGCATGGGCGCTGGACAAGCTGGCTGGAGCGTAGAAGCCCGACGAGCCGGCAACGGTTTGGGAGCCTGGCGAGCTGGCTGAGGCGTGGGAGTTTGGGGAGCCGGCTGAGGCTTGGGAGCCCGATGAATCAGCTGAGGCATGATGTGGAATGGGTGCCTGATGAGCCGGCTGAGGCGTAGGAGCCCAACGAGCAGGCTGAGGTATGACGTGGGATGGGTGCCTGATGAGCCGGCTGAGGCGTAGGAGCCCAACGAGCAGGCTGAGGTATGACGTGGGATGGGAGCCTGATGAGCAGGCTGAGGTATGACGTGGGATGGGAGCCCAACGAGCAGGCTGAGGTATGACGTGGGATGGGAGCCTGATGAGCAGGCTGAGGTATGACGTGGGATGGGAGCTTGCCGACCCAACCGGGGCAAGGAAACCTCTCGAGCCAACTAAGGCGTGAAAGCCCGACGACCCAGTTGAGGCACCCCCAGTTCCATCGGCGGCAGCACCCGGACCCGACATCACCAACAAAACAAAAACCTCCCTGATGCTTCATATAGTGGTGTCAGCATTCTATGAGGATCGACAATGGAGATGAGAAGCATGTACATGGAGTGAATATTTAATGAAACACGGACATGAAACAGAACAGGAACAGCATCTGGACAGGGGGAAAATAACAACATCAATGCTGACACAGGGAACAAACTGAGGAGCAGACAGAAATAAGGAAGGCAATCAACAAAGTGAAGGAGTCCAGGTTAGTCCAGTGAGCGCTGATGCGCCTAATGGTGGTGACAGGTGTGCGTAATGAAGGGCAGCCTGGCTCCCTCGGGCGCCAGACAGGGAGAGCAGGAGCAGGCCTGACAAAATGGCAGATACGAAGTATATTGAAAGCAGGTTCTTCCACACAGGTGTGGTTCCTAAGTTAATTAAGCAATTAACATCCCATCATGCTTAGGGTCTTGTATAAAAATGCTGGACAGTCCATTATAGCTAGTTAACCAGCTAACTTTCAGGGATAAACTCGATGGCTAACGTTATATCCAAATATTGTTTGATTTGCTTGCCATCTATAGTGGTGATGACGGAAGTCTGACTGACAACTTTACCAGTACGAGGACTTGCCAATGTCAAGCTCTTTCCAAAAAGCTTAATCATAGATAAAGCAAACGAAATGACACATGTTGTTTGCTTAGCTAGTTAGCTACATGCCAAATGAATAGGCTAACATGACCCTCACGTATCTGAAATTACTGATCATGAAAAACATGCAGTTAACTTACTTGCTGTATAACCCTGATGATAGAGGTACATGTGGAATAATTGGAAATGTGTAGCTTGTTCTGACTATACTCTTCAAGAGGTGATATTAAAATCAAATAATTATAACATTTATTTAACAATCCCTTGAAAACGGAACATACTTGTCAATGATTTTAGTAGTGGTGTAAAGTACRTAAGTAAAAATAATTGAAAGTACTACTTWAGTAGTTTTTTGGGGTATCTGTACTTTACAATTTTTTTTATTTTTGACTACTTTTACTTCACTACATTCCTAAAGAAAATTATGTACGTTTTACTCCATGTATTTTCCCTGACACCCAAAAGTACTCTCTTTTGAATAATAAGCTGAACAGAAAAATTGTCTAATTCACAGACTTATCAAGAGAACATRCCTGGTCATCCCTACTGCCTCTGATCTGGCAGACTCACTGAACACATCGTTTGTAAATTATGTCTGAGCGTGCCTCTGGCTATCCGTATATATTTTTTTTAAACAAGAAAATGGTGACATGTGGTTAGCTTAATATAAGTAATTTGAAATTATTTATACTTTTACTTTTGATACTTAAGTACAGTTGAAGTCGGAAGTTTACATACACTTAGGTTGGAGTCATTAAAAATAATTTTTCAACCACTCCACAAATATATTGTTAATAAACTATAGTTTTGGCAAGTCGGTTAGGACATCTACTTTGTGCACGACACAAGTCATTTTTCCAACAATTGTTTACAGACAGATTATTTCACTTATAATTCACTGTATCATAATTCCAGTGGGTCAGAAGTTTACATACACTAAGTTGTCTGTGCCTTTAAACAGCATGGAAAATTCCAGAAAATATGTCATGGCTTTAGAAGCTTCTGATAGGCTAATTGACATAATTTGAGTCAATTGGAGGTGTACCTGTGGATGTATTTCAAGGCCTACCTTCAAATTCAGTTCCTCTTTCCTTGACATCATGGGAAAATCAAAAGAAATCAGCCAAGACCTCAGTTAAAAATTGTAGACCTCCACAAGTCTGGTTCATCCTTGGGAGCAATTTCCAAACGCCTGAAGGTACCACGTTCATCTGTACAAACAATAGTACGCAAGTATAAACACCATGGGACCACATAGCAGTCATACCGCTCAGGAAGGAGACGTACTTTGGTGCGAAAAGTGCAAATCAATCCCAGAACAACAGCAAAGGACCTTGTGAAGATGCTGGAGGAAACAGGTACAAAAGTATCTATATCCACAGTAAAACTAGTCCTACATCGACGTAACCTGAAAGGCCACTCAGCAAGGAAGAAGCCACTGCTCCAAAGCCAACATAAAAAAGGACCATTGTTATGTTTGGAGGAAAAAGGGGAAGCTTGCAAGCCAAAGAACACCATCCCAACCGTGAAGCACGGGGGTGGCAGCATCATGTTGTGGGGGTGCTTTTCTGTAGGAGGGACTGGCGCACTTCACAAAATAGATGTCATCATGAGGTAGGAAAATTATGTGGATATATTGAAGCAACATCTCAAGACATCAGTCAGGAAGTTAAAGCTTGGTCGCAAATGGGTCTTCCAAATGGACAATGACCCCAAGCATACTTCCAAAGTTGTGGCAAAATGGCTTAAGGACAACAAAGTCAAGGTATTGGAGTGGCCATCACAAAGCCCTGACCTCAATCCTATAGAACATTTTTGGGCAGAACTGAAAAGTGTGTGTGAGCAAGGAGGGCTACAAACCTGACTCAGTTACACCAGCTCTGTCAGGAGGAAGGGGCCAAAATTCACCCAACTTATTGTGGGACGCTTGTGGAAGGCTACCCGAAACGTTTGACCCAAGTTAAACAATTTAAAGGCAATGCTATCAAATACTAATTGATTGTATGTGAACTTCTGACCCACTGGGAATGTGATGAAAGAAATAAAAGCTGAAATAAATCATTCTCTCTTCTATTGTTCTGACATTTCACATTCTTAAAATAAAGTGGTGATCCTAACTGACCTAAGACAGGGKWTTTTTTACTAGGATTAAATGTCAGGAATTGTGAAAAATTGAGTTTAAATGTATTTGGCTAAGGTGTATGTAAACTTCCGACTTCAACAGTATATTTTAGTAATTACATTTACTTTTGATAGTTAAGTATATTTAAAACCAAATACTTTTAGACTTTTACTCAAGTAGAATTGTATTAGGTGACTTTTTCTTGAGTTACTATTAAGGTATCTTTACTTTTACTCAAGTATGACAATTGGGTACTTTTTCTACCACTGGGTTTTAGTGGAGCTTGTGATCTCTTTGCAGCCAAATCGAACGCTCTGCACCGTATTGTGACATTTAATATATAACGACCTATAGAGTTTCAGACACTTGTAGAATCTATGCCAAGGTGCATTGAAGCTGATCTGGCTTGTGGTGGCCCAATGCCCTATTAAGACACTTTATATTGGTGTTCCCTTTATTTTGGCAATTACCTGTACATCTATGAGTTAAGAGGATGGAAGCCCAGGGATACAGTTTCCCCTGTAAGGCATTGTTGTATATCTGAGCACTAAAATAAGAAGTCTGATATAAGGGGTTATGTTTGGCCAACACTTCAACAACAGGGGGATGGTCTGCCTCTTTCTACATTTTGTTGACCAGTAGGTTATGACTGGGGAGGAAGCCTATCCTCGATTGTTTGTAGAGGTTTTTACCAAGGCTTACTAAAGGGAGCATAATGCTATTCACTGTTGTTTTACTGGCTTTGTCATCTAAACAGTATGCAGTGTATACAAATGCATTTGTTCTCCCTTGGGGAGGTCAAGAAGTATAGATGATCACATTAGTCAGGATCCTTCTCTGTGGTCAATGCCAAGCTCTATGAACGTGTGTGAGTCGTTAAATCAGTAATTTCTATTAAGAGGCACAGGGGAATAGAGTTTAGTCTGAACCTCATTGCCATTTCAGTCAGAGCCCTGCTTTTAAGGATTTTATCCTTTTTCCTTGTCTTCTGTTTTCTGTGCGTGTGCAGCTAGTCTTACCAAGGCCCACTATTACAGTAAGTGTATTCAGTTGTCATATGACTCCACGAAGCTACAGGATACGACATTTCATAATATCTATGAATAATTGAAATGGTTCACATTTTGGTGGGATTACTGCCAGTAACACAGATACACTGTGGAGGACCTATTTTTGTGTGAATTGTCAGTCTTATATTATTCATCTTTTAAATAAAAATCATTGCTTTTTAAGTTCATTTTGCTGTCTGCCGTCACTAAGTGTCTCTGGCTTGGGGGAGGCGGATGGATAGGTGGGTCATGCCAGCTTAGTGCTTCCCCAGGAGAGTGGATCTATGTGGGGCATGTTAAAGTGGGATGGAGGGATGGAGGTAGCTAGCCATAAAGCCTGTAGTGTAGTTAATTCTGGACCTGTCTGTCACCTGCTGGAGGTACATTCTGAAAAATGATATTACTCTGCTGATATTTCTCTCATCACTGAGCTGGGGGAGAAAATCTAACTGTTGATCTTGGATCATTAACTTGAAGTATGACAGCGGGCAATGGGTGGATATTTGGTCATCCTATTAAGATAAATAAATAACTTGCAGAGAAGTGTTTTTTTAATGTATTCTATAGGGATGTAAGGATTCACTGATACGCATCGGTCCCCAAATGTTTAAGATACAAGTGCATCGGTCTGCGGACCCCAAAACCCAACATATAAATATAAATGTTTTGCTCGTATTAGATTCTTTCTACCTTCCCCCAAAAAATCTCATATTTTGTGACAACTGATGCATCCTCTCCTTCAGTGTTGAACTGCATGTACAGTTGAAGTCGGAAGTTTACACCTCACCCAAATACATGTAAACTCAGTTTTTCACAATTCCTGACATTTAATCCTAGTAAAAATTCCCTGTCTTAGGTCAGTTAGGATCACCACTTTATTTTAAGAATGTGAAATGTCAATTTCTTTCATCACATTCCCCAGTGGGTCAGAAGTTTACATACATTCAATTAGTATTGGTAGCATCTCTTTAAATTGTTTAACTTGGGTCAAACGTTTCGGGTAGCCTTCACAAGCTTTTCCCACAATAGTTTTGGGTGAATTTTGGCCCATTCCTTGCTGAGGGGCCTTTCAGGTTATGTCGATATAGGACTCGTTTTACTGTGGATATAGATGCTTTTGTACCGGTTTCTTACAGCATCATTCACAAGGTCCTTTGCTGTTGTTCTGGAATTGATTTGCACTTTTTTGTACCAAAGTACATTCATCTCTAGGAGACAGAATGCGTCTCCTTCCTGAGCGGTATGACGCTGCGTGTCCCATGGTGTTTAAAACTTGCGTACTATTGTTTGTACAGATGAACGTGGTACCTTCAGGCGTTTGGAAATTGCTCCCAAGGATGAACCAGACTTGTGGAGGTCTACAATTTTTTTCTGAGGTCTTGGCTGATTTCTTTTGATTTTCCCATGATGTCAAGCAAAGAGGCACTGAGTTTGAAGGTAGGCCTTGAAATACATCCACAGGTACACCTCCAATTGACTCAAATTATGTCAATTAGCCTATCAAACTTGTATGTAATCTTCCGACTTCAACTGTAACAGTGTTGACAGTCATTGATTTACAAGTAATTCTGCATGTCGAACCACCCCAGACAATATCAGTAGCCTAGTCAAAATGTGCTCTGTGCCCAGCTTCGCACGCTGACCATTGTGAGGTAGGTGGCCTGTTCCTGATTTTTCACGTCTGCGCAGCACCTTTAGCATTTAAATGCTAAAATGGCTTGCGTGATATAAGACTTTATTAGTTGCGTGACAACCTATGTAATTTGCTAGGTTATTGTTATCTATGCGCTGTTGAAAATGTTGTTTTTTCCTCTCGTCTCGCCATGCAGTGCGCTTCGCGAAAGTGTTTGCTGTCCTCATTATGCAATGATCAACTTTACCATGTATATCTAAAAATGAGCATATTTACACTGATTGTTTAAAGCAAAACTACCAAACCTATTGCTGATGATGATCCTGAACAATCAAAATATAATCTAAGGCCAGCATCCCGGAGTCGCCTTTTCACTGTTGACGTTGAGACTGGTGTTTAGTGAAGCTGCCAGTTGAGGACTTATGATGCGTCTGTTTCTCAAACTAGACACTCGAATGTACTTGTCCTCTTGTTCAGTTGTGCACCAGGGCCTCCCACTCCTCTTTCTATTCTGGTTAGAGCCAGTTTGCACTGTTCTGTGAAGCYAGTAGTTCACAGCATTGTACGAGATCTTCAGTTTCTTGCCAATTTCTCACATGGAATAGCCTTCATTTCTCAGAACAAGAATAGACTGACGAGTTTCAGAAGAAAGTTATTTGTTTCTGGCCATTTTGAGCCTGTAATCGAACCCACAAATGCTGATGCTCCAGATACTCAACTAGTCTAAAGAAGGCCAGTTATATTTTTCCATTAATCAGTACAACAGTTTTCAGCTGTGCTAACATAATTGCAAAAGGGGTTTCTAATGATCAATTAGCCTTTTAAAATGATAAACTTGGATTAGCTAACACAACGTGACATTGGAACACAGATGATGTTGCTGATAATGGGCCTCTGTACGCCTATGTAGATATTCCATAAAAAATCAGCCGTTTCCAGCTACAGTACAATCGTAATTTACAACAACAATGTCTACACTGTATTTCTGATCAATTTGATGTGATTTTAATGGACAAAAAATAGCTTTTCTTTAAAAAAACAAGGACATTTGTAAGTGACCCAAACTTTTGAATGGTATGTACATCATTTACACACACACACACACACACACACACACACACACACACACACACACCACACAACACACACACACACACCACACACACACACACACACACACACAACACACACACACACACACACACACCACACACCACACACACACACACACACACACACACAACACAGAAGCTTAGACAGATCCAGCTTGAGAGGCCCAGCTCATGAGCTCCATCAGCAGCAGATTTTAGTTTATGATGGAAAATCAATGTGTTTATGCAGCAAATGTAGTCCATTGAATTGTATTGTATCGCATCGAAACGAATCACATCGATTATTTCGCTAATCAAACTGAAATGCACTGAATCAAACTAAGGCGTATCGTTCCTGTATCGTATCGAGCACATGTATCTAGATACATATATAATCGTCTTGAAAGGAAAGATGCACATCCTTAGGTATTCTACTGTGTTGCATAAACTGGAAGGAAATGTTCAAATCAAAAACCTTATGCACCTCTTTTGAAATGTTTTAATTAAAGTAGTAATGTTTTAGGTGTTTCTACAGTTTGCAGCTGATCTGCCTCTAGTGTGGTGGTTACTGTTCACTTCTTACTTACAAGCCCTTAACCAACAGTGCAGCTCAAGAAGAGTTAAGAAAATATTTACCAAGTAGACTAAAATAAAAAATAATAGAAAGTAACACAATAACAATAACAATAATGAGGCTATATACAGGGGCACGGTACCGAGTCAGTTACAGGTTAGTTGAGGTAATATTTACATGTATTTTGGGGGTGAATGACTATGCATAAATAATAAACAGCGAGTAGCAGCAGTGTACAAAAGGAGGGGGGGGGGGGCCAATGTAAATTGTCCGGTGCGATTTTATTAATTGTTCAGCAGTCTTATGGCTTGGGGGTAGAAGCTGTTGAGGAGCCTTTTGGTCCTAGACTTGGCGCTCTTGTACCGCTTGCCGTGCGGTAGCAGAGAAAACAGTCTATAACTTGGGTGACTGGAGTCTCTGACAATTTTTTGGGCTTTCCTCTGACACCGCCTATTGTACAGGTCCTGGATGGCAGGAAGCTTGGCACCAGTAATGTACTGGGCAGTTCACACTATCCTCTGTAGTGCCTTACGGTCAGATGCCGAGCAGTTGCCATACCAGGTGGTGATGCAACCGGTCAGGATGCTCTCGATGGTGCAACTGTAGAACCTTTTGAGGATCTGGGGACCCATACCAAGTCTTTTCAGTTTCCTGAGGGGGAAAAGGTTTTGTTGTGCCCTTTTCACGACTGTCTTGGTATGTTTGGACCATGATAGTTCTTTGGTGATGTAGACATACATGTATTTTTATGTATGTCTATGAAGACATCTTCAGTTCACACAAGAATCAGTTACATCATACATTCTAAGTGATAGGTTTGCGTGCTCGAGGCGCTCAAGCCAATCCCTTTGGGTACATACTAACCCTGACCTAGGAACAGTGCTTATGTGAGGGAATGAATGAGCTGGGGTGAAAATACAGTAGGGTAGAAAACACTCACCACCAGATGCATACTGTATAGAGCAATGACAATGACAGATCTCTCTCAGTTGGAAGAAGAGGAATAACTTCAGAGAATCTCTATGACAGAGATTGAGGCAAGGAGTGCCTACGGCATGCCTGTAGCACTGTAATGAAGTTTGTGGCTGGTCTGCCCATGCTGGACCGACCAGCCAGACTTTCCCAGACTCGACGGGGGACTTTCATCTGAATATTGTATCTCCCCACCTAGCTACCCAATTAACACCAAGCACTTTACCCTGCCGAGTCCCAGGATGGCGCAGTCAGCATCATGGTGCATGACAAACTGACACCAAACAACCAAACAGCCTTTGATTAATGGACTTAATACTGTAGTGTACGACACCAAGACAGGATATTGTATTTGTACGGAAAAGACAAGAAATCAAATGTTTTTCATTTTTTTTCTCTCGTAACAGTATGCCTATTCTACTCTCGTTCTCTCTACAGTGGTACTGATTCTTTTGTCATGGAGCTTTGGAATGTTAAGAGTGTTCCGGAATGGTACTGGCTTTTGCATTCTAAGGTTATGGACCACAAATAGATGTACAGCAACATTCATCCTGTTAAAGCCCATGGATAATGAGCAAATGACTGTGTGTTGTGCAGGCTGGTCTTACTCTGAATGATTTGTGTGTCCACTTGGCGGTTTATTTCCAAAAACCGTAATKATCTCATTAAAAGCTACTTGGTGCTCATCAGAAGACACTGCCTTAGCCCCAATGTGCTCCCATTAAACCTCTGCATTCAAAAAATATTTTGCTAAGCACCAGAGAGGTAAGCAGTCTTAACCAAGCAGACAAATGGTATAGTTTGCAATCATGGTGCAACTATCACCTAATATCATTATGGAACATTAGGAAGAAAAGGGATATTTCCTGTGAGAGAAATAAGACTGATTGTCTCCCAAATGGAACATGATTCACATTCATAAAATGCAAGGGTTGTGTAATATTAACACAATGTTATTTTAGGAATGCGTAGTTAAATTGCAAGTTGCTTAGAAGAAAGATAAAATGTTACATATTCCCGGTGCTACATTATGCATGTGCCCTTTCAGAGATGGGGAAATGTATATTTTCTATTTCTGCTGATTTGAATGACATTTACAGAGTAATATTGATTTTTGAGTGTGAAAAATAAGTTAATATCAACCTTTTTGATTGGATTTGTTGTGCCTTATGAACTTTGCACTGGATTAAGTCCGTCTGCTATTATTGTTCCTTTTTCACCAAGAGTCATTTAATACATTCAACTATGATATGTAKATTTTTTGTATTATTGATCATATCGAGAACTCTTTCAATCTCACTATGAAGATGTTCTTGTGATTTTTGTCTGCATATTCGGCACATGTTGGTTGTAGCTATATTACTGTATCCGCTAAGTTTCTTTCGTAAGAATAAACAGTTCCATATCTAAGTTAAAGAAGGTACACAAATAAATTATTGTATATGCATGCGGTAGCCACCACTTATTTGTTTTTGATCAGAGGAAGTGGTTTTGGGGCGCCCGAGTGGCGCAGCGGTCTAAAGCACTGCATCTCCATGCAAGCGGTGTCATTACAGTCTCTGGTTCAAATCCGGACTGTATCACATCTGGCCGCGATTGGGAGTCCCATAGGGTTTGGCCGGGGTAGGCCGTCATTGGAAATAAGAATTTGTTCTTAACTGACTTGCCTAGTTAAATAAAGGTTCTAAAAAAATCTGAGTACCTCTTGTAAGCCATTTGTGTGCACCAGTGTTCACCAACCTTTTCTGAGTCACAATGCAAGTCGAGATCTACCTCCAAAAAAAAAGTTTCTTACATAAGACTATGCAACATTAAACAATTAAAAAAGGTTTTGTAGCAATAAGGTTTGTGCAGTAGGCTATAGGCCTACTTGAATTGCTATGCTTGATTTGCCCTGTCAGTGTTGTTCTTCTCAGACGATTTAGAAATTATATTTAAAAGAAAATAGGTACAGTATATGATCACACTGGTAATAGATCATTTGTTGTATTACTTTTGTTTGTTGCTGGACTGATGGCCAGTCTGAAGGGAGGGAGGGAGGGAGGGAGCATCGGTGAGGCTGCCTCTCACCCGACTCCCCGTCCCTGAGAAAGGAGGACACAATCTTCCAGCTGATGGCGAAACAAGTCGCACTGCATTTCTGCCTCATGCACCAATCCATGTTGTTACTCCTATGACCAGAGAAAGGAAAATATTCCTCGTTATTAATAAAGACACAAGCCGCTAATAATAACAACACAAGCTTATCGGTACACTTTGGTATTTTATGGCTTATAGAAGTGTTGAACACAGTGTTGGCAGTGCTAAATAACAACTTAATTACGAAATTACTAATAAAAACAGTAGCTCTTTGCTGTAGTCTCTCTCTAGTCATGGTTTTAAAGGTTTTTAAATCTCACAGTATCAACTGTACTGTTTATTTTTACAGTCTATGGATCGAGTAAACTGTGCAGACACTGTGATCTGAGCTATCTGAATGACTGCAGTAGGCCTATAGGTGCACTTGATTTGCTCTCTGGGCCTTTCGGGTAGGTGGAGTTCTACCTCCAGACACATGAAATGGTTTAAAATGGAAACACTTTGCCTTCCTGGTGCTAGGGCTGCAGAATGAAGTGCACCTACCGCCAACAGCATGAAACAAATAAAATAAAATAGGAACGTAAGGCTTTATCGTTGTTGTTTTTTACAGAAATGTTTGGTGATCAACCAGGAATATTCTTGGAAATCAACCGGTTGATCGCGATCGACCAGTTGGTGTACACAATGAGTCCATTAACTGTCTCTCACCTCATGATAGAGAACAGGGTAGCCTATTTAGTTGGTGTGGAGCTGCAGCAGTAGAGTCGGAGGATCAGGTGAAAAAATAGGTGGTAGGAGTGGTAGAACTGGTAGAAGACTGAATCAGATATGTATTTTTAAGAAATTATGAAAATAGTTAATGACAAAAATACTTAACAAAAAAATGTATCATTACTGGAACTGCCAATAGCAATATTACCACAAATGGACAAATGAGAAAATAGCCTCAAACAGGCAAAATGCCCATAAACTCAAGCATCTAAATATTATGGCATAGCTAGTCACACCATGTTACCAAGACAAAAAGCTCTACCTTAATCCTTAATGAGGAAAAGTGAGAACAGGCATGCTAAAGGGTTTTGACTAGATGGTATACAGCTACGGATAGAAGTGACGTTTCATAGCAGATTAGGAGAATTTACGCAGCAGATTAGGAGAATAAACGTAGCAGGTTAGGAGAATAAACGTAGCAGGTTAGGATAATTAATTTTAGGTTAGGAAAAGAGTAAGGGCTGGTGCTAGCTAAAATGCAAAAATTCTCCCTGACATGATTAAAACATGCAACTTTTTTTTACCGTTGCTGTAAACCATAATCTAACCACAAACATGCTTAAAGGACCTGACGTAAACCATTCGGCAGGTAGCCTAGTGGTTAGAGCACTGGGCCTGTAACCAAAAGGTTGCTGATTCAAATCCCTGAGCTGTCAAGGTAAAGATCTGTCATTCTGCCCCTGAGCAAGGCAGTTAACCCACTGTTCCCCGGGCGCTGAAGATATGGATGTTGATTATGGCAGCCCCCGCACCTCTCTGATTCAGAGGGGTTGGGTTAAATGCAGAAGACACATTTCAGTTGAAGGCATTCAGTTGTACAACTGACTAGGTATCCCCCTTACACCTTTCAAACAGGTTCATTCTAATTGTACACTTTTTGACTATACACTTTAATGGCAATACTATTGCTCAAAAAGACAAACAATGACCACAAATGAACGTGTTTATGAAAATAAAGGCATCATTTGCATAAACATGAGCGTTTCTGATAAACAATGCAAACACTCCCACAACTGGATAAAACAAACACAGAGAGGTGGGCAGGTGTGTCTAAAGCCCTGAACTGAACTGCCTTATAGTCTATACAGTAACCTCACAAAAAAACAGCCTTTTTTCAACTGGTGGTGTTGACTCCCCACTCATCATTTTCCAGCCACACCTACCCTGAGTAATTACCTCTGCATGCACAGAAGAACAGCCTTGTCCGGCCAGGGGGCTGGCCACAGCACAGAATACAAATGGCCCATTAAAATGCTTTCAACTGCCAATTAGTCAAGCAAGATATGTACTGAACTTGCAATTAATAACCTTTTACCACAAGCCGGGTAAAGATGGCACAGCCTAATGAGCATTTGATTGTCATATTTGTCTTGAATGCTGTTAAAGATTACAAATGTCAGAGTGCAAACATTGTCAGAAGCCTCTTCTGATTTCTTGCTGAAATTTGTAATATGGGAAGTTTTTCCCCGTCTGTTCCCAAGAGGATAGAAGGACAGTGGGGTGAAGACAATACTCTCTGCTTCACGGGGCGAGTGTTTGGGTCAAGGCCAAGGTTTAGTGGCCGTCAGGCGGCAATGATAGAAATGTCAGCCCAAGCAGAGCTCAGGGCAGAACAGACGGGTTCATGTCAAGGTTACCAATGTGCTTTACACTACACAGCAAAACACTACTGTGCTGTGATGAACTGCACTAGAACACAGATGCGAAATAACAGTATTCATCACTGTGCTACTGTTATATTACTACTGGATAATGCTAATGATAAATACTGATTCTAAAAATAGTGCCAGGTATCAGGATGTGATGTTAGGATACGATTGAGAATTCAAACCCTGCTATATTAAAGTTGCACTATGCAGAAATCACTCCGCCATTTCCTGGTTGCTAAAACTGTAATAGTTTGGCTAATTTCAGTTTATGTAACAAAATAAGCTAGTATAGTGTAGACAATCATTGTTTCATCTAAACCGCTGGGAAATATTTCTTCCATAAACAAAATATTGTTGTTTTGGCTGTTTGAAGCTGGTGTATAAAACCGAAAGTAAAAGATGCGAAAACAAAACGTAAGCATGGGAAGCATAGAAATAGCGCACATAGAACAGATATATCACTTCTTAGACTTGCTTTCAACTAGAATGATAGATCTATAATCATTTCTGTGAATTTAGTCAGGTCGCTCAAAAAGTTCTATATTGGCACTTTAAGTAGTGTGTAAGAAGACATTGCTCAGGATGCAAGAACTACATTGTTCACCACATGATTTATGTCATCGTATTTGATAGCAGTCCATCAGATTCTGTTGAAAATTAAAGTTATCTCTCAATCTGTTCCTACAACGGCTCCTCCTCCCCTGTGTCTCTTAAAGCAACTCAATCTTCTACCACACCACCCAGCAGCAATCCCTTAGAACAGGAACATGTTGATTAAGGACACTAATATCCAAATAATTACTTTTTACTTGAGTGATATATTTTTTCTCACAATACTGAGACACAACATTATCCATGTGTGAGGTATATTAATTGTTCTAAATCTGTACTCTGTCTCCACTCTCATTCTTCCTCCAGATTGGTCTTGCATTGTGGATCCCATGACTGAATGAGCTTGGTTCAGTGTTGCCAGTCATGGAGCAGATGGATTGTAAGCCTTACCAGTCATTATCCAAGGCCCGGAATGAGATGGAGCTTGCATACACCAGCTCCTCAGACGAAAGCGAGGATGGTAGGAACCTTTGCAAATCCTACACATCCCGAGAGACCCTGCCCGATTACGGCCAGGAGATGAGACTCAACTACAACAGCCACAGAGCCAAGCGGAAAACAGTGGACGAGCCCACTGGAGGTACGGCATAACACCACGAACCACAAACAAGTTTAACCAGTCAAAGTGAGATTGTTAAATAGTAATTGAATTGAAATAACAATTCATTTTAATTGGTAACTGCAATGGGGGCATTTATTATGTAAATGCCTGTTCCATTTTTGAGTTATTGATAAACTCCCAAGTTCCAGTTTTGACATTCCAGGTTAATCAGTTTTCCCTGCACACAGGTTATGGTCAGTTATGAAGTCAAAATGGCAGAGAGGTTGCAGGGGGAAACAGGTAAATGCAGTGTGACTGGATAACTGATTGTATGCATGATAAGACATTGCAGCTTATCATGACTTTGCAGCTAGCAGAATGAATTTTATAATCTCATGTTCCCGTATCCACATATCCCCTGGTAAATGTATGAAAACTTTGCTCTGCTGCTGCAGTGACTATGGAAATATTGCATGCTAATGTGGAAGGTAGACTCGGGTTGTATATTGCTGCAAAAAATGTAAATTAGAGGTAATTCAGTTATTCCATCAATTGTTTCCTAGTCAGTCACACATAGGAGCTTTTTAACACCTTAGGGCTGTGTTGGGGTTTGGTGGGTGGGATGGGTATGGGTATGGCGGAGGGGTTGTATAATTATGTTTGAATGGACTTTTTCTCTGTAGAAAATAACACAATCACACCTCTATTTCATCCACGCTAAACACATCTATCGTTAGGAAATGAGAATAAGAAATMAGTGTTGCAGGGGAAACAATGTAATCAAGGTCAAAACTCAAAGAATTATGAATGGTTTGAGTGGAGATGTTTTTACTCCGTTTTCCATTGCAGTCTACATTGTTATCTACCTTATTCACTGGAGACATTGTGCAGTATGTCATCACTGTCTCTTGATGGTTCATCATGAAAATGTCACAGGGTCTGGTCTGCTTCAGGAAGACATGGAATACCACTATGGAGATTTAAGGAGGTTATTCCAGGTCCCATCTAAACCACTGGTTGAATGTTTACCTTTCACAATACACATTATAGGTCTTGAAATTATTATAGACTCATTTCTAATTTGATAAGACATTTGATAAGGTAAGAGTAATTTCCTACATTTCCATATTGCTTTATTACTTGTCAAAGATTCATGGTTACTAGGGATGCCCAGATAAGAGAAATCTGGGACAAAAACCAATATTTTCTTGGCTGTGATGTCCAATACTGATATCGGGGGAAAACAAGCYGTTGTGAGATTCGGGCAACAACACAATCAGAAATGGCAGTGTCATTGGAAAATAATGATTTATAGGAGCTACTGTAAGGTTTCCTCACAACAGCTGTATTTTATTATGTCAATTCTACATAGGGCCTATTCGAAAGCTATTTGTAAGGTCATTGGGCATAAGTATGTACAGGTGCAGAAGATGGACAAAAACAGATTACCGTAGAACATTATCGTAATGGTGATAGTACACTTGTACCGCCGTAGTTCAACTTTGATCAGTGTTGCTGTTCTTATTGTTTTACATACAAGTTCTTCTAACCCTATTCTGTCTCTTCTCATGGAGTCCTGGAACAAATGCAGTTGTGAAATATAGTTGACATGACACATTCCTTGATCATTGTGATATCATTTGAAGAGAATAATTGGAGAACAAAGTAGGCATGCTGAAACTATGAGTCTGGTATAATGACCATGATGTCATTATAATCTATATGAGGATCCTCTCTAATGATGCCTATCAGTGATTGATCATTAGAAGATTAGAGTAGGTATTTCTAATTCAAATGATGATTTTACACTTTCTGAAGAGAACACTTAATATTTATTTCACATACAGTACTTGCCTATTTGAAGGCATATTTTACATACATATGAATAACACCTGAACTTCATATCCCTCACATTGATATGATTAACAGTGACATATTTTTAATCAAATGATCCTCTTTATACTGTAGTATCTTATTTTCTTTAGATTTACCTTCAAACCTATGCGAATGATGAAAATACATATTTTCATCTATTGGTTTGTTTTAACTGCAAATGTGAGCTCAAATCGGCTTTATGCTCCTATGTATTGCGGTATTCAAATTATACACTGAACAAAACATTTTGTTCTGGTTACCTTGGAAACTGCATAAAATGAACAAATGGCATTTGCTCGGAGCAGCAGCTTTTTCAACCTGAACAGATTGATAGCAAAACAGTATGCACAGGATTTCAGCCCCTTTCGTGGAGAGGAGAACATTCCCTGTGCTCATTTATGTGTCCATTTTCCGCTGGTGCCTCCATTTCGCGGCTGTGATTTTAAGGGGCAGGAGGTCGTAGAGAGATATTCACTGACAAGAAATTGGTCAAGGACATGGGTTCCTGACTGGCGTAATTAGTGTAGAGATTATTACTTGAGAGTGAGGTCAGGCAAGTCACCTTGGTGAGGGATTCTCAAGAGCAGTTTAAAGAAAGACGACACCTCTCCATATGCAAGCCGCACCACAGTGTTGAGTACACACCATGGCCACAGGCTGATATTACTGAATCTAGTCACACAGGATTCTGATCTACATCTGATTATTGTGCAGCCCTGACAAATCCATTAAAACTGTTGATTAAGAAATTGACCTAAAATGTACAGTTTTAGAACACCTACTAGTTTTTCTTTTCTTTTTACTATTTCTACATTGTAGAATTGTAGTGAAGAAATCCAAACTATGAAATAACACATGGAATCATGTAGTAACCAAAAAAGGGAGATTCTTCAAATAGCTACCCATTGCCTTGATGACAGCTTTGCACACTCTTGGCATTCTCTTAACCAGCTTCATGAGGTAGTCACCTGGAATGCATTTAAATTAACAGGTGTGCCTTGTTAAAAGTTAATTTGTGGAATTTCCTTCTTAATGCGTTTGAGACAATCAGTTGTGTTGTGACAAGGTAGGGGGGTATACAGAAGATAGCCCCATTTGGTAAAAAAACAAGTCCATATTATGGCAAGACCAGCTCAAATAAGCAAAGAGAAATGACAGTTCATCATTACTTTAAGACATGAAGGTCAGTCAATACGGAACATTTCAAGAACTTTGAAAGTTTCTTCAAGTGCAGTCGCAAAAACCATCAAGCACTATGATGAAACTGGCTCTCATGAGGAACGCCACATGAAAGGAAGACCCAGAGTTGCCTCTGCTGCAGAGGATAAGTTCATTAGAGTTACCAGCCTCAGAAATTGCAGCCCAAATAAATGCTTCACAGAGTTCAAGTAACGTACACATCTCAACATCAACTGTTCAGAGGAGACTGTGTAAATCAGGCCTTCATGGATTAATTGCTACAAAGAAACCACTACTAAAGGACACCAATAAGAAGAAGAGACTTGCTTGAGCATGAGCAATGGACATTAGACTGGTAGAAATGTGTCCTTTGGTCTGGAGTCCAAATTGGAGATTTTTGGTCCCAACCGTCATGTCTTTGTGAGACACGGTGTGGGTGAACGGATGATCTCCACATGTGTATTTCCCACCGTAAAGCATGGAGGAGGAGGTGTGATGGTGTGGGGGTTCTTTGCTGTTGACACTGTCTGTGATTTATTTATAATTCAAGGCACACTTAACTAGCATGGCTACCACAGCATTCTGCAGTAATACTCCATCCCATCTGGTTTGGGCTTAGTGGGGCTATCATTTGTTTTTCAACAGGACAAGGACCCAACACACCTCCGGGCTGTGTAAGGGCTATTTTACCAAGAATTAGAGTGATGAAGGGCTGCATCAGATGACCTGGCCTCCATAATCCCCCGACCTCAACCAAATTGAGATGGTTTGGGATGAGTCGGACCGCAGAGTGAAGGAAAAGCAGCCAACAAGTGCTCAGCATATGTGGGAACTTCTTCAAGACTGTTGGAAAAGCATTCCAGGTGAAGCTCGTTGAGAGAATGCCAAGAGAATGCAAAGCTGTCATCAAGGCAAAGGGTGGCTATTTGAAGAATCTCAAATATAGAATATTGTTTTGGTTACTACATGATTCCATATGTGTTATTTCATATTGTTGATGTCTTCACTATTATTCTACAATGTAGAAAATTGTAAAAATAAAGAAAAACCCTTGAATGTGTAGGTGTTCTAAAACTTTTGACAGGTAGTGTATTTTTAAAAATGATCAATATATTTAATTAAATCATTTTTTGTATCACTATACAGTATAACAGGTCTCAGGTATCTGCAATAATTTATATCACACTCTTTGTATAGTTTTGATAATATAATATAATTAGATAATGTACAGTTCATCTTTGTGTGTAAGGGTTAAGTGAAGGTACTCTGTTATATTTTATTCTGGTTTAGCTATGTGACCCAGTCTTTATCACAAATGATCTCTTAAGGTGAGGTCATTTCATGCTCAGCAGTGTAAATGTTGATAAAGATTGATCCTCCTTCACAGAGAGAGGTGGATGTCCTGAAATAGACTTGCAGCAAGATGACAATAAACTGTAAGTCCTTTTGAGATGACATCTGTGAATCATTATCAACGATAATCATTGATCATTATCAATGACTGGGAAAATAGACTATCTAGAGCAGTGGTCACCAATTGGTCGATCGCGATCGACTGATCGTTCCTCAAGGCATTCCTAGTTGATCACCAAACTTCTGTAGAAAWGCCAACGATAAAGGCTTGTGCTCCTTTTTTTTGTATTGTGCTGTTGGTGATAGGTGCACTTGATTCATAAGCCCMGCGCACTGGGTAAGCAAAGTGTTCCCATTTTGAACCATTTCATTTGTATGAAAAGACTAACTCCACCTATCGGGCAGACCGGGAGATCTGTGGCAAAATCGAGTGTGCCTACTGCACTAACCAATCGGGAAGCTCAAATGACCGTGCCTACAGAGCTTCCACGACCCCGGCCACAGCAAAGTTTGATACTAGCCTACACAAGATTGAATAACTGATAAAACCATGACCATAGAGAGACTGTTAAATAATACAGCAAAAAGCTGCTGTTTTTATGAGTGGGTTCATGTAAAAAAAAAAATCAACACTATTACAAAACATAAAACGCACGTCTCCCTAATTCCACTTGCACTGGGCCTCCCGAGTGGAGCAGCGGTCTAAGGCACTGCATAACAGTGCTAGAGGTGTCACTACAGATCCGGGTTTGATCCTGGGCTGTATTGCAGCCGGCCACAACCGGGAGATCCATGAGGTGGCGCACAATTGGCCCTATGCTGCTCTCTCCCCCCCTCTGCTAAGACGCGTGTTTAAAACAACTGGGAACTCGGAAATCTCCATCTTCTGACTTCAGTGTGTTCTAGACAACTGGGAACAAGGAATATAAAGAGATCCTACTGTGAAAAATATATTTGAACGGTCATCCAACTCTGAATTCCAAGCTGAAAACTTGGGCAACTTTCTAGATAAATGCCACATTCAAAACAACTGGGAACTCTGAAAATACAAGGTCAAATCATGACTTCAGTGATCTTCAGGTTGAAAAGTCAGAGCTCTAGAAAGAGGCAGGTTCTTCAGGTTGAATGTGGCAATTGCACCGGCTTTCCAACCTGAAGATCACTGACGTGATGATTTGACGTCTCTGGCATAATATTGGCAAGCCAGGCATATAGCCAATATGCTGTGATAATTTATTTATCTAGGCAAGTCAGTTAAGAACAAACTCTTATTTACAATGACAGCCTAGGAACAGTGGCTTAACAGCCTTGTTCAGGGGCAGAACGACAGATGTGTACCTTGTCAGCTCAGGGATTCAATCTAGCAACCTTTTGGTTACTGGCCCAATGCTCTAACCACTAAGCTACCTGCCAACCCAGGTAGCCTAGTCTATAATGTATTAGGCCTACTGCACAAACTTCATTCCCACACAACTGTTTATATTAGGTTAATGTAAAAAAAATCATACGTCATGTTTAAAAAGATATCTGAGCCGTAGATCTCGGCTTGCTTTTCGACCTCGAAAGTGATCATGACTCAGAAAAGGTTGGTGACCACTGATCTGAGGGACATTCCAGGAGGAATAACATCGTTGTGGATGGCATACCATCATTTTCACATGAGAACTGGGCTAAGTCTGATGAGAAAGTAAGGAAAAGTATCACTGAAAAGCTGTAAATGGATCATACGAAGATTGATGTTGAGCGCGCCCACTGGTCTGGAAAATATGTAACCATCCAAGGTGACAGACCCAGGCCGATAGTGGTTAAGTTCCTGAGGTTTAAGTACAAGATGGCTGTTCTGGAGAGAGCCAAGAACTTGAAAGGAACCAACATCTTCCTCAACAAGGACTTCTCTGAAGCTGTGCGCCAGAGTCGGAAAGAACTTATCCCAGCTATGAAAGCTGCCAGAGAGCATGGGAACATTGCTTACATCTGCTACAACAGGCTCGTTGTCCACCTTCACTCCCAAAAGCCTGGGAGGAATGAGAGAGCCAAGCCTCAGGCTCAGTAGCTTCAGTCCAACATCACACACATATTTATTTTGTCTCCATATTATGTCTATCTCCGATAAGCTACCAAGGAAAGGGCTAAGCATCGTTCATATTAATAAATGTAGCCTTATAAATAAGGTTCATGAAATCAATAACTTGCTAACATCGGATAACATGAATATACTGTCAATCTCTGAAACTCACTTAGATAATTCCTTTGATGATACAGCAGTAGCAATATAGGGATATAACATCTACAGAAAATACAGGAATGCCTATGGGGGAGCTGTTGCTGTGTATGTTCAGAGCCATATTCCTGTGAAGCTTAGAGAGGATCTCATGTCAAATGTTGTTGAAGTGTTGTAGTTGCAAGTTCAACTGCCTCATCTAAAGCTTCTTGTCTTGGGGGGCTGCTGTAGGCCAAGAAATGCTAACAGTCAGTATTTGGATAATCTGTGTGCAATGCTTAATACTGTGTGTGATATTAACAGAAAGGTCTATTTTCTGGGTGACCTGAACATTGACTGGTTAGCAACTAGCTGTGCTCTCAAGAGGATGCTTCTAACTGTGACTATTGCCTTGAATATGACTCAGGTGCTCACTCAACCAAGTAGAGTGCATACCAATAGTGTTGGATCTGTTACTTCCACTTGTATTGATCATACAGTACCAGTCAAAAGTTTGAACACACCTACTCATTGAAGGGTTTTTCTTTATTTTTACTATTTTCTACATTGTAGAATAATAGTGAAGACATCATAACTGAGAAATGACATATGGAATCATGTAGTAACCCAAAAAGTGTTAAACAAATCAAAATATATTTTATATTTGAGATTCTTCAAAGTAGCCACCCTTTGCCTTGATGGCAGCATTGCACACCCTTGGCATTCTCTCAACCAGCTTCATGGGAATGTATTTCAATTAACAGGTGTGCCTTGTTAAAAGTTCATTTGTGGAATTTGTGGAACTTCTTTCCTTCATAATGCATTTGAGCCAATCAGTTAGGTTGTGACAAGGTGTGGGGGGAAAGGAAGACCCAGAGTTACCTCTGCTGCAGAGGATGAGTTCATTAGAGTTAACTGCACCTCAGATTGCAGCCCAAATAAATGCTTCTGAAAGTTCAAATAACAGACACATCTCAACATCAACTGTTCAGAGGGGACTGAATCAGTCCTCCATGGTCAAATTGCTACAAAGAAACCACTACTAAAGGACACCAATAATAAGAAGAGACTTGCTTGGGCCAAGAAACACGAGCAATGGACATTAGACCGGTGGAAATCTGTCCTTTGGTCCGATGAGTCCAAATTGGAGATGTTTGGTTCCAACCGCTGTGTCTTTATGAGACGCAGAGTATGTGAACAGATGATCTCTACATGTGTGGTTCCCACTTGAATAATAGTGGAGGAGGTGTGATGGTGTGGGGGTGCTTTGCTGGTGACACTGTCAGTGATTTATTTAAAATTCATGGCACACTTAACCAGCGTGGCTACCACAGCATTCTGCAGTAATACGCCATCCCATCTAGTTTGCGCTTAGTAGGACTATCATCTGTTTTTCAACATGACCCAAAACACACCTCCAGGGTGTGTAAGGGCTATTTGACCAAGGAGAGGGATGGAGTGCAGCATCAGATGACCTGGCCTCCACAATACCCCAACCTCAACTCAATTGAGATGGTTTGGGATGAGTTGGACTGCAGAGTAAAGGAKAATCAGTCAACAAATGCTCAGCATTTGTGGGAACTCCTTCAAGACTGTGCCAAGAGTGTGCAAAGCTGTTATCAAGGCAAAGGGTGGCTACTTTGAAGAATCTAAAATCTAAAATATATTTTGATTTGTTTAACACTTTTTTGCTCACTACATGATTCCATGTGTTATTTCGTAGTTTTGAATTCTTCACTATTATTCTACAATGTAGATCATTTTAGGACTAGAATGAGTAGGTGTGTCCAAACTTTTGACTGGCAATGTATATCTTCACTAATGCTGCAAAGCTTTGCTCCAATTGTTGACAAGCATGCACCTGTTAAGAAACTAAGTGTGATAACTATTAGAGCCCCATGGATCGATGATGAATTTAACAATTGTATGGTTCAAATAAATGATGCAAAAGAGGTGATAAACAAGTCAGGCTGCTRAGCTGATTGGTTGACGCACTGTAAGTTGAGAAATGTTGTGACTAAACTTAACAAAAAGAAGAATAAATTATATTACCAAACAAAGATAAATGACATAAAACACAACGTAAAATACTTTGGAGTACCTTAAATTATATTATGGGAAGAAAACCTAATTAATATCCATCGTTCATTGAAGTTGATATTGCCAATCATTTCAACCACTGTTTCACTAGTAAAGTAGAAAAAACTAAAAGTGAAATGACAACATTAAACAGTGAACCATCATCACTTGGTATAAAATATCTAATAATGAAAGAGAAGGAATGCGGTTTTGAATTTGGTCAAGTTATTGTGGGAGAGGTGGAAAAACTATTGTCATCCATCAATAATAAGTCACCAGGTATAGACAACCTTGATGGTAAACTGTTGATAATTGTTGCAGACTGTATTGCCACCCTGATTTTCTATATCTGTAACCCTTCTTTGATTGGATTCCACCTGTAATAAATTCAATTGATTGGACATGATTTGGAAAGGCACATACCTGTCTATATAAGGTCCGACAGTTGACAGTGCAGGTCAGAGCAAAAACCAAGCCATGAGGTCAAAGGAATTGTTTGTAGAGATCTGATACAGGATTGTGTCGAGGCACAGATTTGGGAAGGACACCAACAATTATGCAGCATTCATGGTCCCCAAGAACACAGGGCCTCCATCATTCTTAAATGGAATAAGTTTGGAACCACCAAGACTTTTCAGAGATCTGGCCACCCGGCCAAACGGAGCAATCCGGGGAGAAGGGCCTTGGTCAAGGAGGTGACCAAGAACCCGATGGTCACTCTGACAAAGCTCCAGAGTTTCTCTGTGGAGATGGGAGAACCTTCCAGAAGGACAACCATCTCTGCAGCACTCCACCAATCAAGCCTTTATGGTAGAGTGGTCAGACGGAAGCCACTCCTCAGTAAAAGGCACATGACAGCCTGCTTGGAGTTTGCCAAAAGGCACCTAAAGGTCTCTCAGACCATGACAAACAAGATTCTCTGGTCTGATGAAACCAAGATCGAACTCTTTGGCCTGAATGCCATGCGTTTCTGGAGGAAACCTGGCACCATCCCTGTGGTGAAGCATGGTGGTGGCAGCATCATGCTGTGGGAATGTTTTTCAGCGGCAGGGACTGGGAGACAAGTCAGGATCGAGGGAAAGATGAATGGAGCAAAGTACAGAGAGAAAAACCTGCTCCAGAGCGCTCAGGACCTTAGACTGGGGAGAAGGTTCACCTTCCAACAGGACAACGACCCTAAGTGTACAGCCAAGACAACGCAGGAGAGGATCTGCAGAGAAGACAAATATAGGTGTGCCAAGGTTGTAGCATCATACCCAAGAAGACTCGAGGCTGTAATCGCTGTCAAATGTGCTTCAACCAATGTCTGAGTAAAGGGTCTGAATACTTATGTAAATGTTATATTTCAGTTTTCTATTTGTCATTATGGGATATTTTGTGTAGATTGAGAGGAAAAAACTATTTAATAAATTTTAGAATAAGGCTGTAACGTAAAAAAATGTGGGGAAAGTCAAGGGGTCTGCTTTCTGAATGCACTGTATATATGCGGATGATTCCACACATTTACATTTACATTTAAGTCATTTAGCAGACGCTCTTATCCAGAGCGACTTACAAATTGGTGCATTCACCTTATGATATCCAGTGGAACAACCACTTTACAATAGTGCATCTAACTCATTTAAGGGGGAGGGGGGGGGTAGGAGGAATACTTTATCCTATCCTAGGTATTCCTTAAAGAGGTGGGGTTTCAGGTGTCTCCGGAAGGTGGTGATTGACTCCGCTGACTGGCGTCGTGAGGGAGTTTGTTCCACCATTGGGGTGCCAGAGCAGCGAACAGTTTTGATCTGGGCTGAGCGGAACTGTACTTCCTCAGAGGTAGGGAGGCGAGCAGGCCAGAGGTGGATGAACGCAGTGCCCTTGTTTGGGTGTAGGGCCTGATCAGAGCCTGAAGGTACGGAGGTGCCGTTCCCCTCAAGCTCCGTAGGCAGCCACCATGGTCTTGTACGCGATGCGAGCTTCAACTGGAAGCCAGTGGAGAGAGCGGAGGAGCGGGGTGACGTGAGAGAACTTGGGAAGGTTGAACACCAGACGGGCTGCGGCGTTCTGGATGAGTTGTAGGGGTTTAATGGCACAGGCAGGGAGCCCAGCCAACAGCGAGTTGCAGTAATCCAGACGGGAGATGACAAGTGCCTGGATTAGGACCTGCGCCGCTTCCTGTGTGAGGCAGGGTCGTACTCTGCGAATGTTGTAGAGCATGAACCTACAGGAAGCGGTCACCGCCTTGATGTGAGTTGAGAACGACAGGGTGTTGTCCAGAATCACGCCAAGGTTTCTTAGCGCTCTGGGAGAAGGACACAATGGAGTTGTCAACCGTGATGGCGAGATCATGGAAGGGGCAGTCCTTCCCGGGAGGAAGAGCAGCTCCGTCTTGCCGAGGTTCAGCTTGAGGTGGTGATCCGTCACCACACTGATATGTCTGCCAGACATGCAGAGATGCGATTCGCCACCTGGTTATCAGAGGGGGGAAAGGAGAAGATTAATTGTGTGTCGTCTGCATAGCAATGATAGGAGAGGCCATGTGAGGATATGACAGAGCCAAGTGACTTGGTGTATAGCGAGAATAGGAGAGGGCCTAGAAAAAGAGCCCTGGGGGACACCAGTGGTGAGAGCACGTGGTGCGGAGACAGATTCTCGCCACGCCACCTGGTAGGAGCGACCTGTCAGGTAGGACGCAATCCAAGCGTGGGCCGCGCCGGGATGCCCAACTCGGAGAGGGTGGAGAGGAGATCTGATGGTTCACAGTATCGAAGGCAGCCGATAGGTCTAGAAGGATGAGAGCAGAGGAGAGAGAGTTAGCTTTAGCAGTGCGGAGCGCCTCCGTGACACAGAGAAGAGCAGTCTCAGTTGAATGACTAGTCTTGAAACCTGACTGATTTGGATCAAGAAGGTCATTCTGAGAGAGATAGCAGGAGAGCTGGCCAAGGACGGCACGTTCAAGAGTTTTGGAGAGAAAAGAAAGAAGGGATACTGGTCTGTAGTTGTTGACATCGGAGGGATCGAGTGTAGGTTTTTTTCAGAAGGGGTGCAACTCCTCGTCTCTTGAAGACGGAAGGGACGTAGCCAGCGGTCAAGGATGAGTTGATGAGCGAGGTGAGGTAAGGAGAAGGTCTCCGGAAATGGTCTGGAGAAGAGAGGAGGGGATAGGGTCAAGCGGGCAGGTTGTTGGGGCGGCCGGCCGTCACAAGACACGAGATTTCATCTGGAGAGAGAGGGGAGAAGAGGTCAAAGCACAGGGTAGGGCAGTGTGAGCAGAACCAGCGGTGTCGTTTGACTTAGCAACGAGGATCGGATGTCGTCGACCTTCTTTTCAAAATGGTTGACGAAGTCATCCGCAGAGAGGGAGGAGGGGGGAGGAGGGGAAGGAGGATTCAGGAGGGAGGAGAAGGTGGCAAAGAGCTTCCTAGGGTTAGAGGCAGATGCTTGGAATTTAGAGTGGTAGAAAGTGGCTTTAGCAGCAGAGACAGAAGAGGAGAAAGTAGAGAGGAGGGAGTGAAAGGATGCAGGTCCGCGGGAGGCGAGTTTTCCTCCATTTCGCTCGCTCTGCCCGGAGCCCTGTTCTGTGAGCTCGCAGTGAGTCGTCGAGCCACGGAGCAGGAGGGGAGGACCGAGCCGGCCTGGAAGGATAGGGGACATAGAGAGTCAAGGATGCAGAAAGGGAGGAGAGGAGGGTTGAGGAGGCAGAATCAGGACATAGGTTGGAGAAGGTTTGAGCCGAGGGAAGAGATGATAGGATGGAAGAGGAGAGAGTAGCAGGGGAGAGAGAGCGAAGGTTGGGACGGCGCGATACATCCGAGTAGGGGGCAGTGTGGGAAGTGTTAGATGAGAGCGAGAGGGAAAAGGATACAAGGTAGTGGTCGGAGACTTGGAGGGGAGTTGCAGTGAGATTAGTGGAAGAGCAGCATCTAGTAAAGATGAGGTCAAGCGTATTGCTGCCTTGTGAGTAGGGGGGGAAGGTGAGAGGGTGAGGTCAAAGAGGAGAGGAGTGGAAAGAAGGAGGCAGAGAGGAATGAGTCAAAGGTAGACGTGGGGAGGTTAAAGTCACCAGAACTGTGAGAGGTGAGCCATCCTCAGGAAAAGGACTTATCAGGGCGTCAAGCTCATTGATGAACTCTCCAAGGGAACCTGGGGGCGATAAATGATAGGATGTTAAGCTTGAAAGGGCTGGTAACTGTGCAGCATGGAATTCAAAGGAGGCGATAGACAGATGGGTCAGGGGAGAAAGAGAGAATGTCCACTGGGAGAGGATGAGGATCCCAGTGCCACCGCCCCGCTGACCAGAAGCTCTCGGGGTGTGCGAGAACACGTGGGCAGACGAGGCGAGAGCAGTAGGAGTAGCAGTGTTGTCAGTGGTAATCCATGTTTCCGTCAGTGCCAAGAAGTCGAGGGACTGGAGGGACGCATAGGCTGAGATGAACTCTGCCTTGTTGGCCGCAAGATCGGCAGTTCCAGAGGCTGCCGGAGACCTGGAACTCCACGTGGGTCGTGCGCGCTGGAACCACCAGGTTAGAATGGCGGCGGCCACGCGGTGTGAAGCGTTTGTATGGTCTGTGCAGAGAGGAGAGAAGAGGGATAGACAGACACATAGTTGACAGGCTACAGAAGAGGGCTACGCTAATGCAAAGGAGATTAGAATGACAAGTGGACTGCACGTCTCGAATGTTCAGGAAGTTAAGCTTACGTTGCAAAAATAAAATAAAATCTTATTGACTAAAATCTTATTGACTAAAATGATATAGTACTGCTGGCGGTGAAGTAGGCTGGCTAGCAGTGGCTGCGTTGTTGACTTTGTTTGAACGTGTAGCTGGCTAGGTAACCTCGACAATTACTCAAAAACTAACAATTATCTTGGATACAAAGACAGCAAAGACAACTATGTAGCTAGCTAACACTACGCTAATCAAGTCGTTCCGTGTAATGTAAGTTGTGTGTGAGTTTCTACAGTGCTGCTATTCGGTAGAAGTTGGCTAACAGCAGTGTTAGCTAGCAGTGTTGACTAGGTAGGAGACGGCAGCGCAGCGCGGTGGACGAAAATAGCTGGCTAGTTAACCGAATAATTACTCTAACCAACTTAAGCTACACAATTATCTTAGATACAAGATAGCAAGACAACTATGTAGCCAGCTAACACTACACTAATCAAGTCGTTCCGTTGTAATGTAATCGTTTCTCAGAGCTGCTATGCTGCTATTCGGTGGCTAGCTGGCTAGCTAGCAGTGTTGACTGCGTTACGTTACGAAAATAGCTGGCTAGTTAACCAAATAATTACTCTAACCAACTCTAAGCTACACGATTATCTTAGATACAAAGATAGCAAAGAGAACTGTGTAGCCAGCTAACACTACACTAATCAGTCGTTCGTTGTAATGTAATCCGTTTCTCCAGTGCTGCTATGCTGCTGTGCTGCTATTCGGTGGCTAGCTGGCTAGCTAGCAGTGTTGACTACGTTGTTACGTTCGGACGAAAATAGCTGGCTAGCGAACCTCAATAACCTCAATAACTACACAATTATCTTTGATACAAAGACGGCTATGTAGCTAGCTAAGATCAAACAAATCAAACCGTTGTACTGTAATGAAAATGAATGAAAATGGTAAAACTACCTGTGGAGCGAGGCGGAATTGCGACTGCACGCTCCAAACCGGAAGTGTCTACATGTCAGCACCCAAAGCCAGTGAGCTCACACAAATTCTAAATAAGGAGTTACAGTCAGTATCAGAATGGGTGATTAATAATAAACTGGTCTTAAATACTTCTAAAACTAAAAGATTTGTATTTCGTTCAAAATTCTCTAAGACCTTAACCTCACCTGGAGTTTTACATAAAGGTTGTGACCATTGAGGATGTCGAGGAAGCTAAACTCCTAGGTAWAACATTGGATGGTCAATTATCATGGGCAATTCATATTGACAAAGTTGTTGTGAAGATGGGGAGGGGTATGTCTGTTTATAAAAAGATGTTATGCGTTTTTTACACAAAAATCAACTGTACTAGTTGTTCAGGATCTGGTCTTCTCCCATCTTGATTACTGTCTGGTAATATGATCAAGTGCAGCAAAGAAAGTTCTTGCAAAGCTGCAGCTGGCTCTAAACAGAGCAGCACGCTTTGCCCTTAACTGCACATACAGAGCTAACATCAACAACATGCATGCCAGTCTTTCCTGGTTGAGGGTTAGCGAGAGATTTACGGCTTCTCTTCAAGTTTTTATGATAAATAATACTGTGACAAATTCCAGATTGTCTGCATTCTCAAAAACATTCAACTCAGACACCCATACATACCGTACAAGACATGCCACCAGTGGTCTCTTCACAGTCCCCAAGTTCAAAACAAATTCAAGTCAATGCACTGTTTTATACAGAGCCATGATTGCATGGAACTCCCTTCCATCTCCAATTACTCATGCAAACAGCAAAATTACCTTTAAAAAATTTATAAAAAACCAACTCATGGAACTGCGGGGACTGTGAGGGGACACACATACAAACATATGTAAAAGCAGATACACTCTAACACACACATTGTTTTTGTATTTGTATTTTTTAGTTGCGTTGTTTGTATATAGCTTTATTTTAAATGTGTGTGGCTGTCCTTGTCTATCAGCGTTTTGAGTTTATTTGTGGACCCCAGGAAGAGTAGCAGTTTCTTCTGCATAAGCTAACAGGGATCCCAATAAACAAATAAACAGATCAATCATAATGAAAGATTAAACCTTGGTCTTTCTACATGCTGGGTTTACGGCTGAAGCTTTGGGCACTGTTATTTTTGTAACTGTTGGAAGTTATGATTTGACCAAACAGTGCAGAACAGATTAGGAATAAAATAGGATGCATCATCCTCTGGAGTACGTTAATTTATTTTTGAAAAGGATATACATAGACACTTTTCACAGCTCAAGTTAATATCGCTCAAGGTCACACCTGTTATAGAGGTGCAAAGCTGACGTGGAAGAAGTGTATCTAATTTTCCCAGATTTAGTAAATTAAGGGCTTCGTAACATAGAGTATTTCTGCTGCTTTTTCAAGTGAAAACAAAACTTGCCTTTTTGTGCCATGCCAACAATGACCTAGAAATCTGGCTTGTGAGTTAAAATTAGTATTCTTAGTCCTGAATTATTTATTTTGAAGGATATCATATTGTATTCTGTCATGAAAGGCAACTGGGGGAATTACTGTTCACCCATCCCTGATCTGGAGGTGGTGAAAACAGATGGTGCTTCCAACGCCTCATTCTGTGGGAATACTCACAGCATCCACACACTTCCACAACGCCTCATTCTGTGGGAATACTCACAGCATCCACACACTTCCACAATGCCTCTCCAATTTCGGAACATCAAATGAAGAGAGAAAAAGAGAATGTACCACTCTACTAATGTAAATAGTGTTACAGAAAATGGTAGACAGAATGTACCAGATTTAACCTGGTCCCAGATCGGTTTGTGCTTTTGCCAGCTCCATTGTCATTGTCAAGCCAAACATGATTGTTATTAGGCAAGAGACTTCTCCTTAGGACCAATGGAATGGTCGAAAATGAGCAAAACCGGGGCACTGGGCCATGCAAAACGAATTTGCCCATCGATGTGTTTAGCATGACAATTAACCCTCAGCTAAGCCCCGCCCCCTTCAACACAGACTACTCCTTGCTAATCAGGCGCCTCACTGGTATGTTGTGGTGGACTGTCACAACAGTTGCTACACAGGAACCTGGTAAAATAGTGTGGCTAGCCACTGAATGGCTCTGCAATGTCAGCATGCAGTCAAAGCAAGCAGTACTGGAGCACCAAGTCTGCGACCAAAAGGCTACTTAGCAGCTTCTACTCCAAACCTTAAGTCTGCTGGACAGTTAATCAAATGGCTACCTGGACTATTTGCATTAACCCCCTTATTCTATTATTATCTATTATAATGTTTTGCAATGACTCTCTTGCACAGGCTCGATGTACACTCACTGGACTCTAACCACTGACCCACACATACTACGCTGGCACTCCAACACACACACACACACACACACACACACACACACACACACACACACACACACACACACACACACACACACACACACACACACACACACACACACACACACACACACACACACACACAACATACATGTATATTGACCCATTCCCCCCCATACACTCACACATACATTCACATTCCTTCACACTCTTCACACACGCTGCTGCTACTCTCTGTTTATTATCTATGCATAGTCACTTTACCCTACCTACATGTACATTATCTCAATTACCTCGAATACCCCGTACCCCTGCACATTGACTCGGTACCGGTACTCCTTGTATATATATATCCTCGTTATTGTTATTTTTATTGTGTTACTATTTTTCCTTTAGTTTCTTTAGCTAGTTTCTTACTTACTTTTTTAAAACGCTGCGTTGTTGGTTAATTAAGGACTGATAAGTAAGCATTTTACATTCGGCGCATGTGACAAATACAATTTGATGTTGACTGCAGATGAGAGTTAAATTCATAATATAGCTAACTTAGGTAGCTAACATCCATTTGGATAAAACAAGTTATATTGACTGGCTAGCTAACTAACTAGTGTTTTGAATTCGTAAAATAGGCTCTGCATTTCAGGAATCACAGTCGCAAGTACCCCTGTTGCACTTATCAATTATTTAGCCATTTAAACCTTGTATGTGAAATGTGAGTTTGTCTGAGGCAGGTCGGATTCGAGCCTGGTTGATGACAGTTGCTATCCAACGGAGCACTGCGATTGGCGGGGCTTAGCGAAGGATCAATTCCATAAGGAGTTGGCAAGAGAGCAGAAACAGTTTTACCCAGGCTATACCAGTGTAGGTCAATGTACCACACAGTATACTGATAGGTATCAACGTGCAGTAGTAAAATGTTCCGTTTTAAAATGGTTCTGTTTCTCCATTATAAAATGGTTCTGTTCACCAAACACGAAATGTGGACTAAACATTGTTTCAAAATGATGTGCATTGACAAAAATATGACATGTTGCACTCTAGAACGGCCTTTGCAAATCTGCTTTCACTGCCACCAGCTACCTTTCAATAAATAGAGTATGACAACATAGTGGATACTGTGATACCTATAAAGCCCATTCTCTGTAAAGAAATATGAAACAATTTTCATATGTTTGGTGAGCACTTCCCCAAGGGATATGTAAGTGAGCACCAAAAATATCTCTTTCCGTTGCCTTATTTGGGAGATCTAAGAATGGGAAAAACTCAATTTACTTCACAGCATTTTGTCTCTGAAACCATATGTCACTGTGAATTATCTCACGGTTTTATTAGAATAGAAACAGCCTTTGTTTCTCATTTAGTTAGAATGATCTGTAGATGCTTGTTCAATGATTGATGTTTAAATGTGAGCCATTTAGAGGGATTTTGTGAATTTTAATGAATAGCCAAATGGTTTAAATAAAGCCTGAAATTATTACATTCTAAAGTATTTTCTGACAATATCTGTCTAAAGAAAGTAGCGTTCCATTATTGGTAGCATTACAACAGTTCTAGCAAGTACTGTAGCTTTCAAAATAGTGTCCTCTTGGCTCTTGCAGTGCCTGTTTATTTAAAATATTATTTGTTTCTTCAGTGATGAACTTACTGCAGTGTACAGTATAATTCTTTGTTTTGATATATGAAATAATACAACACCATAAAACACTGGCGGAGATATGAAAATGAATAAGTTAATATTGTTATTTCCTTTCTCTCTCCTAGATTTGGACTTCTGTGAATCCACCCAGCTAGCGCGGCCCAACTACCAGGCAGAGCTTCGCTCTACTCCCCAGCACGGCTACCCACTGGGCATGGGCTCTGATGTGGAGACAGAGACGGAGGGTGGGCCCTCGCCCGACCACGCCCTAAGACTCTGGATGCAGGAGATTAAATCGGAGCACAGCTCCTGTCTGTCCAGCAGAGCCAACTCTGTCCTGTCTCTCACTGACACCGAGCAGGAGAGGAAGTCAGACGGTGAGAACGGTAAGACCACACGGCACGGGAAATGCAACACCATGGGGTTATACACCATTTATTTACATATCCCACTGTCTGTGTGTTCTTATCATTTCATCAAAATGTATAAAACAAGAATACATTTTTGTTCATAACCTGTTAATAACTATGCTGTACGTAGGATTGAGTTTGTTCAATAGGTAGCTGTGAATCCCACTATTTTCCCATAATTTCGCTKTGAAAATAATGAAAATGGGTCCGTCCCGCTGCAGTAAAGCTAAACACTTCTGTTATGTTTTCCACCAAATATGTCCATGATGTCAACCCAAGAACTCCATAGTGACCACTATTGAAAGGTGTCAGGTAAAACCTTTTGTAAGGCGGCAAGGTCCTCAAGGCATTGGGACCTACTGTACTATACACCATAAAGTGACAGTGTGTGTACTGCGACAGTGTGTACTGAGGAATATAATGATTTTGGGGTATGTATTTATCTTGAAGACCCGGGGATTCATTCAGCGGGTAATGAAAGCAAACAAAGAGCAGGCTCAGTCTATTGATCGTCAAGAGAAGTGATATTTGTATCAGGGATGTCACGCTCTTAATTCGCTATGCACACTCTTCAGTGAGAGGCAGAACGTTAGTTTGAAATTAAGTTTGCTTGTGTGAGGAACGTTTTCCAGGGTCAAGTCTGATGAGAGCTGGAGTCAGTCTGTAGCAGCCTCGTTTCTCATGTTGAAGTCCATTCAAAACGTGAAATCAGACAACAGTGTTAGTTACCCATTTCAGGTCTCCAACAGCTGTAAAAAATATATCAACATACAGTATGTGGAGGAGAGAATAAATCAAGTAATAATTTGATTTATATCAGCTTGTTATTTTGAATGTTTGTCTCAAAGTGCTTTTACACGAGGTTCATGCATGATGTCATTTTGTGGTAATAATGGAAGAAATAGAGCATCATCAGAGAACATCATTAATAAACAGGTGCAGATTAGTTGTTTTTGAGAGTGTAAGCTGTGGACTGGAGGGTACTGTCTGCTGTGATGCAATGTTACTGCCATTCAAATATACTCCTTAGCCTTCACATTGACTATTTATCCTGCTAGAAATGTGCATTTGTGAATGTTAAACACTGAGTGTACAAAACATTGAGAATACGTTCGTAATATTGAGATGCACTCCCCTCCCCCTTTTGCCCTCAGAACAGCCTCAATTCATTGGGGCATGGACTCTACAAGGTGTCAAAGCATTCCACAGGGATGCTGGCCCATGTTGACTCTAACGCTTCCCACAGTTGTGTCAAGTTGGCTGGATGTCCTTTGAGTGGTGGACCATTCTTGATACACACGGGAAACTGTTGAGCGTGTAAAAAACGGCAGTGTTGCAGTCCTTAACACAAACTGGTGCACCTACCATATATACCCTGTTCAAAGGCATTTTGTCTTGCCCATTCACCCTCTGAATAGCACAAATACACAATCCATGTCTCAATTGTCTCAAGGCCTAAAAATCCTTATTTAACCTGTCTCCTCCCCTTTATCTACACTGATTGAAGTGGATTTAACAAGTGACATCAATAAGGGATCATACTGTAGCTTTCACCTGGATTAATCTGGTCAGTCTATGTCATGGAAAGAGCAGGTGTTCCTAATGTTGTACACTCAATGTATATCTGTTGGGAAGCATGGCCACGTTAATCGCTGAGGTCATTACATAGACAATGTTGTCATTGTTGTTGCTTTATTATTAATATTGCCTTATTGTCTTTTTCTGCACCAGAATGTCCCTCAGCATTTATTTATTCTCAGTCAGAACGAGTATCACTCTAGGGAATAAATATTGCTGTGTGTTGGGAAAAAGGCTGTGTTTGAAGTGGGAATATGGTGGGCCTTGTCTTTCTCTTACCGTCCCTGACTCCTGCTGATCTGTTAAGACTGACAGACCAATGGAAAGGAAGAGCAGGATGGTGTTTTGAACTGGCATGGCGCTGATGAGGGATGTGATCTGCAATTTTAATGAGCTGCAGCGCAGAGGGAGGTTCAGATGCAGTTTACCTCCCTCCCTGAGTTAATGTCTTGGCTCCTCACTATTAAAGTATCTAATGCTATTCCTCCCCATGTAGAAAAATATTATCACTGTTTCTTAATGCAGTATTTATCAGTTTACTCTGAACAGATCTGACCTTTATACTCCCTTGGAAGAAACCAATTGCTCTTGTTATATTTTGGCTACTTGATGCCACAGTACTCTGTCCTCTCCTGGTATTTCACAGCTTATGTTGGGTAAATACAACTATTGTTCTGTAAAGGATTACCATGCATGTAAAACCACTGTGGATGAGTGTAGAAATGAATGCTATGCAACATAGACAAGCATGAAGGCTAAGAATGAATGAAAAGGCTTCTTGTTATTCTTTGATTTGGAAAGGAGTGGCTTTGTCCAGTTCTTCAAGGGTTTGGAAGTATTATTTGAAAATCTGCTATGGTCAGGCTGCACATTATATATTAGCATATTTGGTTCATATATCATACAGCACATTTGGTTGATTGCCATAAACCCTCCTCTTCGTTCTAGGCTTCTGTACCCCTTCAGAACAAACACAATGATATCTAACACCAAACATTGATGGATTAGGCCCCATTGTGGCTGTCACATGCATGTGTGAGGTTGGCCTCAAGAAAATAGTTGAGTTTATACCCTTGGCCAGCAGTGTTAGAAATCATAACATACTTTAGTAGTAGTAGTAGTAGTAGTAGTACATGGGAACTTTCATGTTATGAACAGTATGTCTTTCTGATGGATGGCTAACTACAGTACATTCTAGGCAGACCCTAGGAAATATTGATAATTTGATTCTAGAATAGCTGTACAATAATTCCATCTTGAGTCATATTCGCTGTGTGTATCTATTACCCTGCATGAGCCTACATTTTCACTGGTGTCAATCATAGCAGTAACATAAATCTGTATGCATCACCTCCCCCTGTGCCTTGCACCACCAAAGGGTTTAGTTTTTTTTAATGTTCCTGAGAAATTCAGAGCTGAAACAGCCAAAACTCCGCAAACAAAATTATTGAAGGAAAAGATTCCCATCCGATCGATATCTCCTTGTTTGTAAAGTGAGACTTTGTGACAGATTGTACATTAATGCATCTCCTGGATTGAGCTCCCAGTAACAAAACTACAGGAGTAACTCCCTCGGTCATTAATGGATTTAAAAGAAAGGATTTGCCAACAACAATTTGACCCTGTGTTTAAAAAGTTCAAGCTTCATACTGTAGCTTTATATACAGTATGTATTTGTGTTCTTATCTATCAATTAATATATTCTTCATTTCTCAATCCAGTTCATGCTTTATAAGTGATTCTGTTTATTAATGTTCACTGAATGTTTTGAAGTGAGGGGTTAAATAGCTGATGGGTAACAGACGGTATAAATAATCCAAAACCGCTTCCCATTAATGGATTATGCTCATGTATACTTCATTTTCTGGATGAGGTCTACAGTATAGATGTTGTCGATGGGTTGAACAATATTCTTGTTACAAGACAAAATGTTGTAGAGTTGATCTACATCATACATGTGTCATGATGTTGAGGATTTTACAATTTTGCCTTTATTCCAATCCATGTACTACAGTATATTGTATGTATCTTACAAAGATATTGCAAATGTAGCTCAGAGCTGTTTTGCCATCTAAAGTTTTACTACATTTTATATTGTCTTTATGTGTTATTTAGTGTAATACTTTATCAGAACTAGAACAATCTTTTGCTTCCTTGTTTTGATATACAATGATGCAAAATCGATTTGTTTAAGTTGTTCATGCCAATGTGTACAGAGTAAGTACTATGCTGTACACAAACAAAGTTTGTTTCCTCTCTTGGTGGAATGCCACGTAACAAACTGGCCTGGATCCGTTCCAGGAGTGGTCTTGTGGGATTTGGTGTGAGATTAGGCCATGTACAGCGGTCCCCTGGACGTCTTGTGTAAATGCATTTGGCTTTTAGCTCCTGAAGCCCAGCCTCTGGTGAATTATCGACCATTCCATTCGTCACCTCAGAGGGTCTTTAGCTGATATGGTACTACAACATGTCCCTAGGCAATTAAATAGAAATATAAGGCAACAATCAGGACCACATTTGTCTGTGTGTCTGAAGGGCTCCAGAAACAGACAGAAGAAAGTTAGTACAGGGACTCTTTGCATGTTTCAAATGTGATTTTAACTGCCTTGTTCTTTACATTTGGATCAGATTTCCAGGAGACAATGACAGTATCTTGTAGAAAGTAAAAAAGCATAATAAAGAATCCACACATGTCTGGGTTTCATCCCACTGTATTGTCAAATATATCTCATTTATATGAATTATGCTCTATATAAAATTTGTATTCAAGCTGTGGTGATAACAAAGTTATCTCCCAAACTGTCCATCATGTAATTTAATACAAGTTTAACAGGTGACAAGCCTTAATCTAAAATTCATACCAAAAAGGTATTATTTGTTCAATTTGTTTTCTCCCCCTTCCATTTCATGCCGGAAAATTGGCAGGAGTGAAAATGAGAAAATGAGAACCTGAGCTCTGCAGTGGTTCAATAAGATGATTCTATTAATTATTAATATTTTAACGGCCCCCATATGCCAGGACTGATATTGTGTGATGGATTCACATCTTTGAATTAATTTCATCAGTTTAATGTAAAGTGTCGACATCAGAGCCATCCTCCTCTCCCTCTGGCTACTCTGAGACTAGATGATTGGGGGCTGTGAGACACACGAACCCTCGGAAGACGGACACATCAAATACCCTCCTAATGACTGACTGAGACTCCGTTATGGAAACGTACGAGCCATATCAGTCTAAATAAAGCAGACGAGCTTGAACAATTTCATCAGGAAAACATCAAAGGGAAGGATTAAACCAAACTGTTAAATATGAGATGAATTAAGAGCATTAGACAGAATACCGTGGTGTGTATTCCTCTTAGGATGCTAGCTTGTTTATCATTAGATATTAGCTTGTGCCCTTTTACTTTTACTTAATGTTTTTTGGCTGTAATGATGATGGTTTTAATGATCAGGGAAGTTACCCACTGTAACGACAGGGCTGGCTGAATGTATGGTCTGATTATAGGGGTCATTATTTAAAGAGACTATGTTGTCTAGATTTCTGACAGATGTGGGCTTTGATGTTTTGGGGTATATCGTATGTCTGTATTTGGAGTAGAAAGTCCATCTGATTGGACTATGCACTCTTAAAAAAGGGTTCCAATAGGAATCTTCGGCTGTCCTCATAGGAGAACCCTTTTTGGTTCCAGGTAGAACGCGTTTTGGTTCCAGGTAGAACCCGTTTGGGTTCCAGGTAGAACCCTTTGTGAAAAAGGGTTTTACATGGAACACAAAAGTGTTCTACCTGGAACCAAAATGTTTCTACCTGCAACCAAAAAGGGTTCTTCAAAGGGTTCTCCTATGGGGACAGCCGAAGAACCTTTAAGGTTCTAGATAGCACCTTTTTTCTAAGTGTGCTCAAGTCAAGACTGTCAGCCTGTCTGCATCAGAAAGTGACATCTTTTTGATGCATTGTGGGCCTTATTGTCTTGGATATAGGATATTTTACGTGTCTGATTGAATTGTATTATTGCAATTTGTGTTATTTTTCCAGTGGAAAACAGTTCTTTGACTGATTCCATCTCATTGTTTTGTCTTTTGCATCTGGAGCCTTTCTGTCGTCAACCCCACAGTACAGAATGTTTTTATTTTTTATTATTCTGCAGAATTACCATGCCATTCTTGTGAGGGAAATGTACACTGAGGAGGGTGTTGAATCAGACTTTACTTTTTTCGCCCCAGATTAGAGACTTCAGAGCAGGCAGCTCCAGTGATGATGAGCCTGATTAATGCTAAAGGTAGCAACCAAGAGAGATCCCTCATATGTGTCTGCCTCTGCTGTCTGACTGCTGGAACAGCCTGCATGTCAAAGCTGAGGCTTCTACATCTGCCACTGCCGCCTGATGCTGTCTCCAAGGTCTAGAGCAGCCTGTCTGTCCTGGCTATGAATGATACTCTTTTGAATGCAATTGATGTGTAGTTACAGATGTAGGATCTTAATTTGAGACAGTTTGCTACAGCAGGAAAATAATCCTGCAGCAACAAGAAATGTGAATTATTGTGTGGATTATAATGAATAGACATTTTTTGTAGGGGTTGATACATTTTTCGTTAGGGCAAATCAAGTCTGATCAAGTTTGCATTTCCTGCTGTGCAAGCAAATTCTCAGCAACAAAAGAGTGATCAAACTAAGATCCTACATCTGTATTTTATTTCCAATTTACCCATAATATACTTCACAGGGCAATAGATGGATAGATACAAATAGATGATGAATGGATGAAAATGTGTACATTTAGGGAGCCTTTTGGCTGTTTTATTATTGTTCAACATAATTTGCCTACTTATAAAATAATGCCTTTTTAATGAATTCTTAAAACCCTCCAGTATTAATATTTAATTTTCAATATCTAAAGCCTAATCAGAATAAGCCAGAGAACAGGAAATGAGGCTCCATTTTAGGATAAGTGCCGTTATTATACCACTCTMTCTTAAAATTTTAGGAAATGGTTCAAATTAAAGAATGGGTGAAATGTGCTAGCTGGTGCAGTTTCCCCACTGCAAAGGCCCAGCTCTAACACTAGCTAGTGTGTTTGTTTGGTGATAATTGACATGTGTGCTGACTGCAGCATCATCAGTGTCCTGCTGAACAAACATGTGGAGGTCATCCACCTGCCAGTACAGGCTACTAGGCTGGGGAGAGAGGATGAAGTCCTCTACTACAGTGTTGTTCTACGTTGATCCTCCTACGTTGATCCTCCCGTTTATACAGGCAGCCCAATTCTGATATTTGTTCACTAATTGCTTCTTTTGACATTTTGCCAATAATTGGGCAAAAGATCAGAATTGGACTGCCTGTGTAAATCCAGCCCTGGAGACACACTGTGCCTCCTGGATTTACCTCCAGCTGAGTATCAATTAGACACTCATTAGTAGATCTGATTGGCTAAGGCCAACCAATTAGCTGGAAGATGACTCTGAATCGCCTGTCTAAGACATATTGATAGACATATTGCCTACATTTGTGGATAGTTGGTTGCTTGTTTTCATTACACCACCCTGGGTTGGTCGATGTTATCCATTTGAGCAAATGACAAATGAGTCTTGACAAAATAATGTGTATCTCCTTTTTATGCATTGGTTGGTTGCCACCATGTGTAGGAGCTGCTACGGTTTCCCTTCATTTTAGAATATACTGGAATATACTGCCTACGGTACTGTATATATAGCCTAATGATCTGTGTCTCTGGGTGGGTTCAACTCAAGGAACCAATCCACTGGGCACAGAATTCAGTCAGTTAAACGTCTAGTTTTGATTTACATTTGGTTGAGTTGTCAACTAACTTGAATTCAACATGAAATTAATTGTCACCATTTTTTCCCCGTTATGTTGTTGACCATTTGCAAATCCAATCAGTTTTCCACATTGATTCAACGCCATCACATAGTTTTTTGGGGGGGTTGAAATTGCATGAAAATAATGTTGATTCAACCAGTTTTTGCCCAGTGGGATAATATCTGACGATTTGTAATTCAAGTTTGAACTAAAGGACGTACATTTTGTCAGGGTGGGAGGCAGTCATCCAACTCAATGCCAAGATGAAAGATGACAGTCGACTTCTCCTGCTCACTCACATTGCATTRGAAAAGTATTCAGACCCCTTGACTTTTTCCACGTTTTGTTACATTACAGCCTTATTCTAAAATCAAAACATCAATCTACACACAATACCCAATAATGACAAAGCAAAAACAGTTTTTTTTGATTTTTTTGCAAATTTATGAAATAAAACTGAAATATTAAATTGACTTAAGTATTCAGACCGTTTACTCAATATTTTGTTGAAGCACCTTTGGCAGCAATTACAGACTCGAGTCTTCTTGGGTATCACAATGCAAGCTTAGCACACCTGTATTTGGGGAGTTTCTCCCATTCTTCTCTGCAGATCCGATGAATCCAAGATGACGTAGCAGTCGGACGTGTGTTTGTATTGTCCTGTATTGTCCTGTCGCGTGTAAATAGTAAATAGTAAATAGTCTTCGTATTTTTCGTATACATTTCGTATATATTTTAATTTCACTTTCCATCTAGGAACTGAATATACATTCCTACATTCCGCCTCACCCAATGTGGTACGGACCTGCAATTTTTTTTTTATACTTTAGAACCGTAACCKCAATCAGAAGCTAGCCAGATAACTAGCTACTAGCTAGTAGTCAGTTAGCCACTGCTGCGGTCTTCACCCTTAACTCGGACACCAGCCAGCTTCAGCTCGGGCCAATACCTGCCAGTCTGCAAGCGCGATATCAACCCAGAGCATATAGGACTGCTTTTTCTCTACCACATCACCGGATTCCTGACGCAAGCTCTGGACAATTACACCGTATCATCACAGCTAGCTAGCTGCAACCGAGTGGCTACTACTGGCTAACACCTCTGTCCCGAAGCAAGCACCAGTTAGCCTTGAGCTAGCCGAGGAAGAGACTGCCAAGGCTTTCGACTCTGTCAATCACCATATTCTTATCGGCAGACTCAGTAGCCTCGTTTTTCTAATGACTGCCTTGCCTGGTTTCACCAACTACTTTGCAGACAGAGTTCAGTGTGTCAAATCGGAGGGCATGTTGTCCGGTCCTCTGGCAGTCTCTATGGGGGTACCACAGGTTCAATTCTCGGGCCGACTCTTTTTCTCTGTATACATCAATGATGTTGCTCTTGCTGCGGGCGATTCCTGATCCACCTCTACGCAGACGACACCATTCTATATACTTCCGGCCCTTCCTTGGACACTGTGCTATCTAACTCCAAACGAGCTTCAATGCCATACAACACTCCTTCCGTGGCCTCCAACTGCTCTTAAACGCTAGTAAAACCAAATGCATGCTTTTCAACCGTTCGCTGCCTGCACCCGCACGCCCGACTAGCATCACCACCCTGGACGGTTCCGACCTAGAATATGTGGACATCTATAAGTACCTAGGTGTCTGGCTAGACTGCAAACTCTCCTTCCAGACTCATATCAAACATCTCCAATCCAAAATCAAATCAAAATCGGCTTTCTATTCCGCAACAAAGCCTCCTTCACTCACGCCGCCAAACTTACCATAGTAAAACTGACTATCCTACCGATCCTCGACTTCGGCGATGTCATCTACAAAATAGCTTCCAACACTCTACTCAGCAAACTGGATGCAGTTTATCACAGTGCCATTCGTTTGTTACTAAAGCACCTTATACGACCCACCACTGCGACCTGTATGCCCTAGTCGGCTGGCCCTCGCTACATGTTCGTCGTCAGACCCACTGGCTCCAGGTCATCTACAAGGCTATGCTAGGTAAAGTGCCGCCTTATCTCAGTTCACTGGTCACGATGGCTACACCCACCCGCAGCACGCGCTCCAGCAGGTGTATCTCACTGATCATCCCTAAAGCTAAAACCTCATTTGGACGCCTTTCCTTCCAGTTCTCTGTTGCCTGCGACTGGAACGAATTGCAAAAATCTCTGAAGTTGGAGACTTTTATCTCCCTCAACAACTTTAAAAATCTGCTATCCGAGCAGCTAACCGATCGCTGCAGCTGTACATAGTCCATCTGTAAACTACCCACCCAATTTACCTACCTCACCCCCATACTGCTTTTATTTATTTACTTTTCTGCTCTTTTGCACACCAGTATCTCTTCTTGCACATGATCATCTGATGATTTATCACTCCAGTGTTAATCTGCTAAATTGTAATTATTCGATTTATTGCCTACCTCATGCCTTTTGCACACATTGTATATAGATTCTCTTTTTTTTACCATGTTATTGACTTGTTTATTGTTTACTCCATGTGTAACTCTGTGTTGTCTGTTCACACTGCTATGCTTTATCTTGGCCAGGTCGCAGTTGCAAATGAGAACTTGTTCTCAACTAGCCTACTGGTTAAATAAGGTGAAATAAAATAAATAAAAGATCCTCTCAAGCTCTGCCAGGTTGGATGGGGAGTGTCGCTGCACAGCTATTTTCAGGTCTCTCCAGAGATGTTTGATTGGGTTCAAGTCCGGGCTCGTTTG